>NC_137809.1:9391162-9646698 GCF_963383645.1 Muscardinus avellanarius
ACTTGCCCATCATATAGAACCTCAGAGGTCTGCTTCCTTTCATTCTCTCTTTGTTCTCTTCAGTCCAAGTTAGCAGTGTTTCTGATGGAATGGTTAACAGGATTCACAAAATAGATGCATGGTACATACAGCAAATCGATGCCTAGTATGTACAGCAAATCTGTAGCAAACCACACCACTGATACTACTCATTGGTACCCTAAAAGTACTCCAGGAAGTACTTTTTTGTGTTCTTCCAAATATAAGTTTAGAATTTAATTATATACACCAAACACTTTCCAAATATTAAAGATCTGGGTATTTTTTGTTTAACAATTTTGACTTCATTTTACCTGTTTTTCCACATTTAACTTTATGAAGAAAAAAACCCTGAAGCTACAACTATAAAATGTTGCTCAGTAATCTCTTGAGTTGACAACCAGCTTCATCACTCACCAGTTCTATTTCCACAAACATTAAAATACAATACCATCAAGTTCTCTGCTCATTTTTAATAAGGTCCGCTTTTGCTTCCATATCTAAGTCCATGTTCCATCTAGGAACTCACCAGAAATATCTTTAATATCATTCCTGTTAAGTCTCTTTAAGGCATATTAAGCCTATTCTATTGAATATGTATAAATGACTGTATATATCTTTTATCATCATGAATAGAAGTCAAATTTTGAAAGCCACTAGTGCATGGTGGGTTATACAGTCTTTACATAAATCAAATCAATCACTTTCCATGTCTATTAACTCCTTGGATCTTCTGTCAAATATAATGAGTTAATCTGTCTGGAATTTCTTTTTGTGTGGGGAAAATAAAGATTTGTATCTGCAGGTTCTCTGTTGACAGATTCAAGCAATCACATACTGAAAATATCTAAAAAAATTATCTAATGTATACATTCAGACATTTTGCTTGTCATTATTCTCTAAATACAATTATTTGCATGGCATTTATAAGAAATTTAGAAATGTCTTGAAGTATATAAAAAGATAGGCTGTAAATACTGTAAAATTTATGAGACTATATATAAAATGATCTGCAGATTTTGATATTTTACAGGGAGCCTTGGGATCAATATCCTATAATGAACAAGGAATATTTTGAAAGCTATTCTACTCTTTTTGAATATTTTCTTCTCTATATTGCCAATTTTATTGGTATACTTTCATATTTTCAAGAGAACATTTCTGTTCCTCTATTTTAGCATATATTACTACATAAAACTCACACTATTTTATTTACTGTATCTTTAAGTTTTATGTTGTTATGTCTCTATTTAAATTGTAACCTGTGTTCCTAAACAAGTTTTGGCTAGTTTTAGAAAATTACCTGTAAATTCAAACTAAATTTGCAGATATCACAGGATATTCCAAAGGGACTTGAACTGGAGCATTTGAACTGCAGTGACTTTATAGACAGAAGTATATAAGCTAATTATGAACTTATTCCTTGCTGTTGTGCCTGTTTCATTTGTTAACACTAACACATCCCTCTTTTGGTATCAAAAAGAGGGATCCAGACGGGCATGGTGGTTCATGCTTGTAGTCCCCGTGCTTGGGAGGCTGAGACAGGAGGATCACACAGGTTTGAAGCCAGCCTCAGCTACTTAGTGAGGCTCTCAGCAACTTAGGGAGACCCTATTTCCAAATAAAATATAGAATAGACTGGGAGTATAGCCCGGAGGTAGAAAGCCCCTGGGTTCCACCCCCAGGACTACAAAAAAAAAGGAAGAAGGAGAAGGAGGAGAGGGAGGGGGCGGAGAGGGGAGGGGGAGGAGAGGAGGAAGAGGAGGAGAAGAAGGAGAAGAGGAGGAGGAGGGCTCCAGAGGTCAATGTGGTGGTGCATATTGTAATCCTAGTACTTGGTAAGCTAAGACAGGAGGATTGCAATTTGCAGACAGCCTCAAATACTTAGTGAAGCCCTTTGCAACTCAGTGAGACTCAGTTTCAAAATAAAGAATAAAATAATAGTGCTGGGGGTATAGCTCAGAGATAGAATACCCCTGGGTTCCATCCCTAGTATGACATAAAAAAAAAAGGAGGAGAAAAAGGAGGAAGAAGAAGAAACAATGCTGAAAAGGGGACAAGATGTAACAAAATGTAGGCACAGCTTTGGAATTGGGTAAAAATCTGGAGTTTTGAAAGATCTGACAAAAAAAAAAAAAAAAGCCCTAGTCCACCTTAACAAGAATGGAGTAGAAATAAAGATGTTCAATCCCTAGTACCACTAAATAAATAAACACAAGGACAATGCAAAACTATAGTCCAATATTCCTCATTGATATATTTGCAAAACCCACAAGAAAACATCAAGCAGCATCTACTATGATCAACGTTTATAAACAGGAGTGCAAAAATGAAACAAAAGATGAAAACCAATTACTGTAATACACTATAATGATAAAGTGAAAATACATAATTTCAAATGATAGTTTGAATCCAGCATCACATTTTAATTTAAAAAAATACCAAGCTAAAAAGAATGAGTGAACATCCTCACTCATATATAGTGATTTATATTAAAAAGAAACTGATGTAAAAGGGTGAAAAGACTACCATCCATAATTCGGGACAAGACTAGGATTCCACACTAGTAGTAGAAATATTTAACACTACTATAAGTTTTAACAGAAGAAAAGAAAGTAAAAGACATCCATATTAGCAAGAAGTAAAAAGCCTCTTTTTATGATTTTTGTATAGACATTCTAAAAATACACAAAATTAATAGATCTAATAAATTCAGCAATGCTGTAAATGAAAAAAATTGGCAACTGTTGGTTGTATTCCTATACATTATAATAAAAAAATTTCAAAAATAAAATTAAACAATTCCATCTACAGTATTATAAAAAGAAAACATTCATAAAAATTCTTAAATTTAAGAAACCCTTAAGTCAGGCATGGTGGCCCATGCTTGTAATCTCAGCATTTGAGAGGCTGAGATGGTAGGACCGAGGTTCGCAGATAGCCTCAGCTACTTAGTGAGGCCCTTCACTACTCAGTGAGACCCTGTTTCAAAATAAAGAATAAAAAATAGGGTTGGGGAAGTCAGGCGTGGTGGCACATGCTTGTAATCCCAGCACTTGGGAGGCTGAGACAAAAGGATCACACAGGTTCGAAGCCAGCCTCAGCTACTCAGTGAGGCTCTCAACAACTTAGTGAAACCCATTTCCAAATAAAGTATAAAATAGGTCTGGGAGTATAGCCCAGGGGTAGAAAAGCTCCTGAATTCCACCCCCAGGGCCCCAGAAAAAATAGGGTAAGGGGCATAGCTCAGAGGTAGAATGTCTCTGGGTTCCGTTCCCAGTACCTCAAAAAAAATTTTTTTAAATAAGTAAAAATTTAAAAAAGCTTTAAGCCGGGCGTGGTGGCACACGCTTGTAATCCTCACGCTTGGGAGGCAGATGGGAGGCAGAGACAGGAGGATCACGCAGGTTCGAAGCCAGCCGCGCATGCTGGCTTAGGAGACCCTGTTTCCAAATAAAAATGTAAAAATAGGTCTGGGAGTGTTGCCCAGAGGTAGAAGGGCTTCCAGGAACCCCAGTACCACCAAAAAAAAAAAAAAAAAAAAATAGCTTTAAGATTTGTACACTAAAATCTATCAAATTTTGCTGAGGGAAATTACAATAAGGCTAATATAAATAAAAAGACATCCCATGTCCATAAATTAGAAATTTTAAGATATAGTTGAGTATAGGGGGCTGAGACAGGAAACAGGCTTGGCAAGGCCCTCTGAATTTAGTGAGATCCTGTTTCAAAATAATAAAATCTTAGCCGGGCGTGGTGGCGCACGCTTGTAATCCGCGCGCTTGGGAGGCGGAGACAGGAGGATCGCGCAGGTTCGAAGCCAGCCGTGCTGGCGTAAGAGACCCTGTTTCAAAAATATAAAATAGGTCTGGGAGTGTAGCCCGGAGGAAGGAGGGCTTCCAGGAACCCCAGTACCACCAAAAAATAAAAAATAAAAAATAAAAATAAAATAAAATCTGGTGGGGGTATAATTTAGACATAGAATACCTCTGTGTCCTACCCCTAGTACTAAAATGAATGAATGAATGAATGAATGAATGAATGAATGAATGGTAATTTGAGAATCCATAATCCTAAATTCAGAACTCCAAAGTCTGAAACTTCAGCACTGACATAATGTGGAAAATTTCAAACCTGATCTCTCATGTGATGGGTCAAATCAAAACACAGGCACATTAGCAGGGCATATTAGTGTGCATCTCTAAACCTAGTACATGGAAGGCTGAGACAGGAGATTCAAGGCCAATTCAGCAACTCAGTGAGACCTTGTTTCAAAACATATATAAACCAGGCGTGGTGGTGCATGCTTGTAATCCCAGCATTCAGGAGGCTGAGACAAGAGGATCATGGTTCATGGACAGCCTCAGCTACTTAGTGAGGCCCTTTGCAACTTAGTGAGGCCCTGTTCCCAAATAAAGAATAAAAAATAAGGTAGGGGATATAGCTCGGAGGTCAAATCCCCCTAGGTTTCATCCTCAGACCTGCAACACACACACACACACACACACACACACACACACACACACACACACGAATGATATATCTACTTTACACCCCTGGGTTGATAAAGATCAGGTAACAAATGTTGAAAAATAATAATAAAAAAATCGATATTGTCATAAACTGCTGGTAGAAGGGTGAAATAGTATAAATGCTTTAAAAAAGTCTGGCAGTTTTTCAAATGATTAAATATACTTAACATAAGCCCTGACAAATCCACTTCTAAGTGTATACCTAAGAGATTTTTAAAGTATTGATTCACTCAGTAGTGCAAATATAGTAGGCAGCATTAATAACAGTCAAATATATCATTTGTTTCCACTAAAATATAAGTGAATAATACAATGTGATATATCCACATATCAACTATTAGGCCATAAGAAGGAAAGAACCTTTGACAAAAAAATACAAATTACTATTACCATAAAGAAAATACAAATTATTAAAATCAGAAATAAAACATATATAGTATAGCCTATAATATCAAAGAGATAAAAGATTATAAAAAATTATACTAATTAATTCATATCCTACATGAAATTTTTTGAAAGACAATAAACTCAGCCAATATTTTCACAAAATAAAAAAAAGAAGAGGGGAAGGAGGAGAAACCAAAACAAAATACCACACTCAAATGCCTTCATTAGTCAATTAATTTAAATACTGAAGCAGGAAATACCATTTCTACACAAACTCATTCAAAATATTGAAGCATGAACTAATCTGAACAAGACTGACACAAAACAGCAAATTACAGGCTAATGTTCCTTCAAATTTTAAAGTAAGCTAACATCAAAATACATTGAAAAGATAAGACACTAAGTAGTTATTCCAAGAATGAAATGCTAGGTTAACTCAAAAAAACTGAATAAACAATTTCAAAGAAGAAATAAAGTAACTTAACCAAATTTCAGTTAATTTATCATTTACTAACATTACCCTTGATCCTCTTCTGCAATATACAGCCCTCTGTATTTTGGGGTTCTGCATAAAAACTAAACTAATTATACATTAGAATCCTTTTTTACTACTGGCAAGTGAACCCAGATACATTCTACTTCTGAATTACACTTTCAGCCTCTTTTTAAGTTTCGAAATAGGGTCTAATTTGCTAAAGATCTCATCAAAGTTTGGGGGGATGCCCTCAAACCTTTGATCCTGTCTCAGCCTCTCAAATACTAGAATTACAAGTGTGTGCCACCACACCCTGCTTGAAGAAATTTCTTATAAGCCTCTCCTTTGAACAACTTAAATACATGAAAGCCGGGTGCGGTGGCGCACGCTTATAATCCCAGCATTTTGGAGGCTGAGCCTGGAACTTCGCAGTTCATGGACAGCCTCAGCTACTTAAGTGAGGCCCTCTGCAACTCAGTGAGACCCTGTTTCAAAATAAAGAATAAGCTGGGCATGGTGGTCACACTTGTAATCCCCGAGCTTGGGAGGCAGAGACAGGAGGATCATGTGGGTTTGAAGCCAGCCATGCTGGCTTAAGAGACCGTTTCCATATAAAAATATTAAAAAATAGGTGTCTGGGAGTGTATTCCAGAGATAGAAGGGTTTTCCAGGAACCCTAGTACCACCAAAAGCAAACAAACAAAAAAAAAAAAACAAAAAACTAAAGAATAAAAAATAGGGCAGGGGGTATGGCTCGGAGGTCAAATGCCCCTGGGTTCCATACCCAGACCCCCCCCCCAAAAAAAAACAAAAAACTATTAACTACATTTATACAAGTCACATAGATGGTTACTGCTAACTTTTAGATGGTTTCTATCTGTAAAAGAACATAAATTTAACTAGACTTGAAGCACACATAGCATAAGAACAAGCATTTTTTTGTTGTTTTTTGGAGGGGGTTGCTGGGAATTGGATCCAGAAACATTCTACTTCTGAGCTATACCAATTAATTAATTAATTAATTAATTAATTAATTAATTATTTGGGTGGTACTGTGGATAGACCCTTCTACTTCTGGGCTACACTTCCAGACCTATTTCTTTTTTTTTTTTTTTTTTTTTTTTTTGGTGGTGGTACTGGGGTTCCTGGAAGCCCTTCTTCCTCCGGGCTACACTCCCAGACCTATTTTATATTTTTGAAACAGGGTCTCTTAAACCAGTGAGGTTGGCTTTGAACCTGCGTGATCCTCCCGTCTCTGCCTCCCAAGCCAGGGGATTACAAGCCTGTATTACCACACCCAGTGCCATTTAACTTATTTTTGAAACAGGGTATTGCTAAGTTGCAGAGGTCCTTACTAAGTAACTGAGGCTTACTGGGAACCTGTGATCTACCTGTACCCAAGTACTGGGATTATAAGCATGCACCACTACACCTGGCAGAACAAACATTTCTTTAAATTATAACTAGTATGACTGTGAAGAGAAAAGTTATGTTTGTACATATTTCTCACCTATACTCTTATGTATCCCAGACTAAAATTACAATGGTGTGGCACGATGGTGTGCCAACTATGCCCGGCCTTAATCCTATGAATCTTTTAACAGAAATTTTGTTGCAGTGCTGGGGATTTGCTTATACTAGGCAAGCATTCTACCACTGAGCTATACTTCCAGTCTTAGGAGTTTTTCTATATAAAAAAATTAATTCCATTATTGGATTTAGAGGCAAAGATATTTTTAAAGGGCATATCTTGTTCTAGTAAGTTAGTTTATTGTGGCCTAAGTCCTATATTAAATATGGTGTTAAGCCAGGCGTGGTGGCGCACGCTTGTAATCCCCGCGCTTGGGAGGCAGAGACAGGAGGATCGCGCAGGTTTGAAGCCAGCCGTGCGCGCTGGCTTAGGAGACCCTGTTTCCAAATGAAAATATAAAATAGGTCTGGGAGTGTAGCCCGGAGGTAGAAGGGCTTCCAGGAACCCCAGTACCACCAAATGGATGAATGAATGAATGAATGAATGAATGAATGAATGAATGAGGTGTTAAATATACAGTATGTCTACAAGTAGACACTGGTTAAAAATATAAAAGTTATAAAAGTAATAATAATATATCACTAGCTATTATCTTGATATGCTAAAACAATGCTTTACAAAGTGCTGTTTAGTCACTGTATTCTTGGTTCACATTAAATTTTTTCTCATCTCCTGTAGAAATAAAAAATAAGTTCAAGTGCTATAATTAACGTCTAAAATTATAGTTTATAAAAATCAAAGAATGAAAAACCTATGCCAAGTAGACACTAATCTAAACTATGTGAGTAGCCAGGCATAGTAGCACATGCTTGTGATCACAGCATTTGGGAGGCTGAGATAGGAGGAAAGCAGTTCACAGCCAGCCTCTACTACTACTGAGGCCCTCCACAACTTAGTGAGACCCTGTTTCAAAATTAAAAACAAAAACAAAATAGGGCTGGGGTTGTAGCTCAGAGGTAGAATGACTATGGGTTCAATTCCAGTACTGTAAAACCAAAACAAAACAAAAATACCTATGTGGATATAGCTATACAATAGCAAATAAATTAGTACTAGCCAAAACCAATATTGGGTAGATATTTATTTCATGAAGGCTGTTTGCCAATTAACCTATACTTAGTCTCAACATACGTAAAACAAAGGAGACAACCAAAATGAGAAAAATGACAACCCCTCCGTCATAATAGAAAAATGTGAGAAGCCTAAAACAGTACAAATAAACACTAATTTCAAGACATAATATGGTAGCCAAGAGCTAAGAAAAAAAAAGTATAAGAAGGTAAAATTGTCTAGGTTTTAATTCCAATTCTATTACTTACTAATAAGAGTTGGGCAAACTTCCTGTTTTCTTTGTGACTTGTTTTCAAATAAAGTGGAGGAAATAATTCTTAGTGTATGGTGTCTTATGGACAAATTACTAAACAAAATTACTAAACATACTCTACCTACATTAAATAAGTACTCAATATACTTAGCAGCAATCAGTACCAAACACCAGAAAAATATCAGATTTATGAAATGACTCTTGTGGCTCTTTGAAACCATGTACAAAATAGTTTCAATATATTTTCCTAGGTGTAAATTCACACCTTTTCTGTGTGTGTGTGTGTTCCTTTTCTGTGTGTGTGTGTGTGTGTGTGTGTGTGTGTGTGTGTGTGTTCCTGTCAGTGGGGATTGAATCCAGGATCATTTTACCTCTTGAGCTACACCCCCAGCCCTGGCTACAAACTTATGATCCTATCTCAGCTTCCCAGTACCCACAACTTCTTGTTCTTAGAAAAAAACTTCCAAAGCCTAAATATTAATGCGATCTATAACATTTTTACAAATAAAATGCTGCAAAATATTTCATTTACCCATTAATTTTATGGCATCACAAACTATGAGTTTTTCCTTTTTTCTTAATACTAGGGATTGTAGCCAGGGGTGCTCTACCAGCTATATCCCCAACCCTTTTATTATTTTGAGAGGACTTCATGAAGTGCTCAGGCTGGCCTTGAACTGCCTACTTTCCTCTGCTGGCCTCCAGAGTGGCAAAAATTACAGACATGCTTTTTTGCAGTGGCAAATTAAGGTTTTCCTTTTTTTCTTCTTATTTTATTTTTTATTTTTTTCTTTTGCTTTACTGGGGATGGAACCCAGGGGTATTCTATCTCTGAGCTACACACCCAAGTCCTATTTTGAGACAGACAGACAGACAGACAGACAGACAGACAGACAGACAGACAGACACACACACACACACACACACACACACACACACACACAGTGCGCATGTGTATTCCCTCTTTTGGGGGGTGTGGGAATGGGACACAGGGGCATTTGACCTCCAAGATACACCCCCTACCCATTTTATTCTTTATTTGGAAACGGGGTCTCACTTAGTTACAAAGAACCTAAGTAGCTGAGGCTGTCCTCTAACCATGATCTTCCAGTCTCAGCTTCCCCAATGTTGAGATTACAAGTGTGCACCACCACACCCAGCAAGTCTTTATATTAAAGTTGCGAATGGCCTTGAGGCTATCCACAAAATGCAATCCTCCAGTCTCTGCCTATATGCTCCTGAATGCTGGGTTTATAAGCTTGTGCCACCACACCCAGCAATCAAGAGGTTTTTAAATACAAACTGTTATTGACTGGTCAATTGGCAAGTTAATCTACTGGTTAATTTTGACCTAAATAAAGACAAATTAATAAATACAATTAAAATTTTCACTTGCAATATTCCTGTTTAAAATAACACATTAAGCTGGGCATGGTGGCGCACTCTTGTAATCCTAGCATTTGGGAGGCTGAGACAAGAGGATCACGGTTCGCGGACAGCCTCAGCTACCTAGTAAGGCCCTTTGTAACTTAGTGAGACCCTGTTTCAAAATAAAGAATAAAAAATTGGGCAGGGGGTGTAGCTCGGAGGTCAAATGCCCCTGGGTTGCATCCCCAAACCCGCAAAAATTAATTAATTTAAAAAAATCACATGGAAGTTTTTCAACCACTAGTAATTTTGTGTGTGTGTGTCTGAAGATGGAACCCAGGGGCATTCGACCTCCGAGCTACACCCTCTGCCCTACTTTTTCTTCTTTATTTTGAAGCAGGATCTCACTGAGTTGTGGAGGGCCTCAATAAGTAGCTGATGCTGTCTGCAAACTGTGATCCTCTGATCTCAGCCTCCTGAATGCTGGAAATACAAGCATGTGCCACCACAACCAGCTATCCATCCACTAGTAATTTTGAGTAGTTATGGCTGAAAGTGCTTTTAACCTAAAAATATTTTGCCTTTAATAAACTATTTTTTCAACCACTAGTAATTTCGAGTAGTTATGAAACTACTTACCACTTGATAGCAAAAATTCTAGTATTAGAACCTAGTACATTCTAAGCATAACTGTATAAGTATTTAAATATGATTTTATAATATATTTTATAATATTATACTATGGGATAAGAATATAAAGATCCTAGTTTTATTTGTTTTTTGTGGTACTAAAGATGGAACCCAGGAACATTCTACCTCTGAGCCACACCCCCAGCCCTATTTTGTATTCTTTATTTCTCACTGAGTTGCAAAGGGCCTCAACTAAGTAGCTGAGGCTGTCCTCAAACTATGATCCTCTCAGCCTCCCAAGTACTGGGATTACAAGCATGCGCCACCACTCCCAGCTCCAAGTTATTTTTTCAGAAGCATTAATTCTGAATGCTTGGTATAACTTTATTTCCAATAGGTAGGACTTATGGGCCTAGTAATAACCAATGAGAAATAAGTACATGGTATCCAGAAGATGGTAAATAAAACCGACTTGCACTTTTTAGGAAGAAAATGAGAATTCCAGAATAATTTAGCCATGAAAATAAGCTTACATGTTGACATGAACAATTTTATTAAAAGCAATTAATCTTCTTATCTTATACTTTAAAAATAAAGAAACATCAAATATGAGGCAAATGGAAAGGCCCTTCAAAGACATTTCTTGTCTTCAAGTTTTGATGTTCTTTAAACCTCAAGATACTCAAAACCAAATCATAAAAAAAAAAAAAATCAAGAAGTTTATTTCAACCAAGTTTAGTGATAAATGATATAGCAAAAGTTGTCTGTAACAGCCAATTTCATTTCAACAGTGCACTGGCATGTAAATCTGAAAATCTTAAGCAAAAATCAATGTCTGCTAAAATGTAGATTAAATCCAACATGCCAATTTTGATATTTATTGAAGACCCTACTACTTAACACAGTATGTTTTCCTAACCAAATATAACCTGACAACTTCTAATATCTCTGAATTGCTAAAAGAGAAATTCTGGCTTCATCAAAATGTATTAAGTAACTGTGACTCTTCATTCATCATCTATTGTTGGCTTGATGGTTACTCCTCTTCTTATCTGACCCCAACCAATTAAGCTGCAAAAATGAAAAAAAGAAAACACAAATTCAAAGTTTACTTTATCAACATTACCAAAATAATCATGACGTACGTTTGCTCTAATTTTAGATTCAAATCAATTTCCACAAAACGCTTAACAGAAAAGCCCATGATATCTTAGATTTTTAAAGCCTCATACATGAGACTGGTTAGTGTAAGAAAAGCAAGCAAGGATTTGCTGGTATATATATGCTCATCTTTCCCTAAAACAATATGCCTACCTCTTTAGCAAATAAAAACACTCCAAGTCCCCTTAAGGAGCCATGACAAACACAAAACACCTTGGCCTATAAAAAAGCAAAAACAAAAAAACCAAACCAACTCTTTGGCTATTCTCTCTTCAAAAGATGCAAAGTGTTTTCCTACTTGGAGAACAGGTTAAAAGATTCAAACAGCTTTAAAGAAAAATAAGTAAAGAACTAAAAGACCATATAGTCTCATAAACAGAATATTTTTAGCAGCAGATGAACCTCTACTTCATCTTTCAGTGCACTTTAGTTCATATCAGTCTAATAATTTAGCAAAGCAACAATCACCAAACATGGGTTAAAAGCTACAATTACAAAGACTAAAAAACAAGGGAATAGTCAATAAACTAGGAGACTTAAAAGCTCCAGAACCTTATTTACCCTATAAAAATCCCAAATAAACAATAGTATACTGATAAAGTAGGTTTACTAGTTATCTTTAGGCCATAAAATTCTTTTTTTTTTTTTTTTTTTTTGGTGGTGGTACTGGGGTTCCTGGAAGCCCTTCTACCTCAGGGCTACACTCCCAGACCTATTTTTTATATTTTTTATTATTTGGAAACAGGGTCTCCTAAGCCAGCGCGCAGCTGGCTTCGAACCTGCGCGATCTCGTCTCTGCCTCCCAAGCGCGGGGATTACAAACCTGCTAGGCCATAAAGTTCTGAGTAACAAAGCAAGTGCTCAATTAAGAAAATATCTCAATCAAAATACCACTTTATGGCCGGGTGTGGTGGCGCATGCTTGTAATCCACGCGCTTGGGAGGTAGAGACAGGAGGATAGCGCATGTTCAAAGGCTTAAGAGACCCTGTTTCCAAATAAAAAGTATAAAATAGATCTGGGAGTGTAACCCAGAGGTAGGTGGTCTTCCAGGAACCCCAGTACCAATAACAAAAAAAAAAAAAAAAAAAAAAAAAAAAAACTTTATGGCATTTTGCTCACCTTTGCTCCACTAGCTCCCACAGTAGAAGCCAACCAAATCTCACTTTCTTGGGGTAGAAGAAAAAACTGTAATTCATTTTTAAAGTTTTGGCTTGTCTACGGGTTGGGCAAAGAACTAGTTTCTATCTTTCAAGTCTTAAACCTCTGACAGTAACTGTGGCATAGTAAAGGAATCAAGTTAGAGGTTGCTAAAAGTAGTGGTGGGATTGCCAGCCCAAGAACTGCAAGAAATCCTGAGCCTAAAGGCAAAGCTTACAGGTGTAAGAATACAACATAACAGATAGGCTCTAAGAAGATGCAAGAGAATGACTCTTGGAGGGGGGAAAAAAAAAAAAAATATATATATATATATATACATACATACATATATATGTATATGTATATGTATATGTATATGTATGTATGTATATGTATATGTATATATATGTATATTATTTATTTTAAAAACCAGTCACACAGTTGAATAGGGCAAGCCTATAATCACAGCTGTTCAGGAGGCTGGAGTGAAAGTATCACAAGTCCAAACTATATACTGGAACCATGATCCCATCTCAATAAACAAAAAGAAGAAAAATAGAAAGAGAAATAGAGAGGTCTGTGGCCATACTACCCTGAACACTCCAGATCTCTTCTAATCTTGGGAGAGAGGGACAGAAGGTGCAAGCCCCAATTTAGGGACTGAAAGTATAGCTCAGCCTAGTATAATGCTTGCCTAGCATCCATAAGGCCCTAGGTTTGATCCTCTGCCACATCCCAAAAACAGCTGCCATATAAACCGTACATGGTGTTGTACACCTATAATCCCTGTAATTGGAAGACTGAGACAGGAGGATCTAGCAACCCAGAAAGACCCTTGTTTCAAAAACAAAAGAAAAAGAGGGATAAGAATATAGCTGAAAGGTAAAATGTCCTGACTTCAATCCCCAGTAACACACACACACACACACACACCATGTACAAGATAGAAGTATAAAAAGCATACACACAGTCCCAAGAATGACATATATACAAAATAGGCCTAAAGTAGCCTTCAGTATTCATGCTGGGTTGATTAGTGATGATCATGTTCTATAAAGCCAATCTACAAGGAGGGGCAGGTATTCTTTAATGAAGTTCACTTTAAAGCAAAAGACTGAACAAAGTATACCAAAAAAAATTCTTTCAAATGGACAGAATAAATTTCCAAAAACCGATTAAAAAAAAAAAAAACAGGCCTCAGATCATTTAACAAAGAATTTAAAATAACTGACATTAGTATGCTCAAAGATCTAATGGAGAACATAAACCAAAATGTTAAAGAAACCAGAAAGCAATATATGAACAAAAATGATAAAATCAAAAGAGAGATATCCAGGCATTTGGAGACTAAGACAGGAGGATATAGGTTCACGAACAGCCTCAACTACTTAGTAAAGTCCTCTGCAATTTAGTGTTTCAAAATAAATAATGAAAAAATAGGCTAGGCATGGTGGCACATGCTTGTAATCTCAGCATTTGGGAGGCTGAGATAGGACTGTGGTTTGCGATCAGCCTCAGCTACTTAGTGAGACCCTTTGCAACTCAGTGAAACCCTGTTTCAAATTAAAGAATAAAAAATAGGGCTGGGAGGGGTAGCTCAGAGTTAGAATGCCCCTGAGTTTCACCTCCAGTACTGCAAAAAGAAAATAGAAAAAAAAAGAATAAGAAATAGGGCTGAGAGAGTAGCTTGGAGGTAGAATGGCCTGGGTTCAATCCCGAGTACCATAAAAAAAAAGGAAATTACAAAAAAATTACTAAAAATCTGGAAATAAAAATATGACTAAATCAAAGTATTAGTTCTCAACATAAAGACGCAGAAAATTCACCGGGCGTGGCGGCGCACGCTTATAATCCCCGCACTTGGGAGGCAGAGTCAGGAGTATCACACAGGTTCGAAGCCAGCCGCGCACACTGGCTTAGGAGACCCTGTTTCCAAATAAAAATGTAAAAATAGGTCTGGGAGTGTAGCCCGGAGGTAGAAGGACTTCCAGGAACCCCAGTACCTGCCGAGATCACCCACTTCCTCTCAGCATCTGCGTGTGTGACCTCCCACGTAGTCAAATCGGCATATAGTCCCGAGAGAGGGTGTCGTCTCTGGCCAAAAAACTCCTCCACTTTTAGATATTCTTTTATAACTATTATTCTTTTGGTAATGATTCTTTTAACTCTCCACACGAATTGCTCCAGTGGTGTAAGATCAGGACTGTGAGAGAAACTGAGTCCGTGGAAAATAAACTTCCTGGTAATTTGTCTAAGCCTCTAAACGTCCTCGGCTTTGTTCAAGTAGTAATAAAATCTAGTTAGAATTCAGATGCAGTGACAGCATTCCAGGCAGTAATTACAAACGCGGATTTCCCTTCTATCTCTGACTTTCATTAACACACAGTAAAAGCATTAAGTTAACTGAAACCATTAGCCCTAAAGGGGAGGCAACCAGTAACTGTTTATCCTTGCGATCCTGCCCAATACAATCGAGCTAAAGGCTAGGAAGATTCTTAACCTTTACACCCAGTATGAGCACTGCTCAAGACAAAGAGGCGCCACGTGGCTAAGAAATGAACATGTCTGAAACAATGATAGATATAATAAATGTGTAAAAGAAAGGAAATATGGTGAGAATAAGAAAGAAGATTGTCCCAAATGGGAAAGAAAGGAATTAGAAAGATTAAAAGCAGGTTGCAGGATTGTGATGTGGAAATGGATTATTTAAAAGAGGAATAGGCTTCTAATAAGCCTATCGTTTGAGGAAAAGTGTTCAGCAGCTAAGGAAATACATCTGACAACTAAATCTAAAAACTTCATGGTATTTTTTGGTGTTTATCTGCCAAACTGTGTTGTGAGTTTGCTTAAGATTTCAGAATTTAGAAGGCAAGGCGAACACACCTGGGAAAACTTTATTACATTCACCTGGATCGCCACATTTCCCCATGCCTGACTTATGGACTAAGCCCTAAAGAAGGAAAGTTCCAAAGTTAAAGAACAATCCATGAGAAGCCTATTCTCCAAGCCCTGGGGGTGCCATTTCTTCTGGAATTTGCCCTTTGCAAGGACAGCTGCATCTGCTACAGAATCCGGAGAAGATTCTGAGCTAATCTCCTGAAAGCCGGACTAACTTGTTTTTTTACCTTGATTATTGATTTATGGTGATTACACTCCTTTCCTTTTTTTTTAACTATTAACCCCACTGGTGAAAGATATAAATTTTCTGGTTTCTTGTAATAAAGTGTCATTAGCTCAAGAAGCTCTTGTCCATGTCAGATTCTTTCCAGAAGTGCCGTAAATAGGAACTTAAAGAAATTTATTTCCTAGAAAGGAAAGAATCGCTGCAGATAAGTGGCTGCAGTACGGCACCCTATCCTCACCCATCTTTTCTGAGATTGATTCGATCGCGAGTGGGATCACCCCAATCTCGACTGAGCAGCTTGCGGCAAGTACCACCAAAATAAAATAAAAATAAATAAAAAAATAAAAAAAATAAAAAAATAAAAGACTCAGAAAACTTGAAAATATATCAGTTAACAAGTGCAGTGTCCTCAGTTCAATCTCCAATTCCAAAATGACAAAAAAGACCCCCCACCAAAAAAACAAAAGAGCAAGAAAATAAAAATAAAAATAAAATATATCATTTAAATTATCAAAGTAGCCGGGCATGGTGGTGCACGCTTATAATCTCAGCATCCGGAAGGCTGAGAATGAACGATTGTGGTTCGCTGACAGCCTCAGCTAGTGAGGCCCTCTGCAACTTAGTGAGACCCTGTTTCAACTAAAGAATAAAAAATAGGACAGGGGGTGTAGCTCAGAGGTAAATGGAATGCCCCCAAGTTCCATCTCAGACCCGCAAACAAACAAACAAACAAATAAATAAAATTATCAAAGTAGAGCCGGGAGTGGTGGCACATGCTTGTAATCCCAGTGCTTGGAAGGCTAAGACAGAGGATGGCACAGGTGTGAAGCCAGTGTCAGCTACTTAGAAAGGGAGGCTCTCAGCAACTTAGTGAGACCCAATAAAGTATAAAATAGGTCTGGGAGTGTAGCTCAGAGGTAGACAAACCCCTGAGTTCAACCTCAGTACCACCAATAATAAATAAATAAATAATAATAATAATAATAATAATAATAATAATAATAATAATAATAGCCGGGCGTGGTGGTGCACCCTTGTAATCCTCACGCTTGGGAGGCGAAGACAGGAGGATCGCGCTGGCTTAAGAGAACCTGTTTCCAAATTTAAAAATATAAAAATAGGTCTGGAAGTGTAGCCTGGAGGTAGAAGGGCTTCCAGGAACCCCAGTACCACAAAATAATAATAATAATAATGATAACAATAATAATATGATCAAAGTAGTCAGGCATGGTGACACATACTTGTAAATCCAGTACTCTGGAGGCTAAAACAGGATGATTATGGGTTCATGGCCAACCTCAGCAACTTTTAAGGCTCTCTTAGTGAGGCGCTATTTCAAAATAAAGAATATAAAATAGGGCTGGGATTGAATTTCAGAGACAGAATGCCCCTGAGTTCAATCCCCAGTACCACAAAAATAAATAAATAAAAATGATCAAAGGAACAAGGAAAAAAAAAAAAGATAAGAAAACACAGCCTAAAGAACTCTGGGATAGGTCAAACAGTCCAACATATATGCATTATGGGAATTACTAAGAAAAAAGAAACAGAATGGGAGTAGAGAGTTCATTTGCATAAAAAATGTCCCACACTTCCAAATTTAATAGACATGAATATACAAATAAAGAGGGTCAATGATTTCCCTTCACAACTCAGTGAGACCATTTCAAAAGTTAAAAAAAAAAAAGGACTTTAAAAAAATTAGGACTGGGGGTGTGTGTGGCTCAGAGGTGCAATGCCCTTGGTGCCATCCTTGGAATGGGGGGGGGGGCGCTGAAAGAAGCCCTTCAAATTAAAACAGAAGATGTAGGACAATCTAACTTGAAGTCATATGAAATGTGAGTTCTCTGGTAAATGTACATACATAGGTTTCATACATTCCACTATCATTAGGATAGTGCATCTTAACTTCATATTTATAGGATTTAAAAGAAAAATAAAAGCTATAATTATAGATTTATGTATACAGATTTATGATTAGACTTATGATTAAAAAGTATAAAAAGATGTGAAATTCATGTTTTTCACAGAGCATGGGTCAAAGTATAATGGAATACTTTTTGTATATAGTTAAATTTATTACTTTATATTTTATTTTGAATTTTTTTTCTTGCATTTCTAAGGATCAAACTCAGGGCTCCATATATGCTATTCACATGCTCTATCACTAAGCTACATATCTAGCCCCCTAAAGGTATCATTTTGAAATGAGTTTTTATAACTCTAATATGTTATATGTAATGCCCATGATAATAAAAAATAATTATCTGGCCAGGTATGGTGGTGCACACTTAATCATCCCAGCATTTATGAGGCGGAGACGGGAGATAATGGTTCGTGGACAGCCTCAGCTACTTAGTGAGGCCCTTGGCAACTCAGTGAGACCATGTTTCAAAACCTAAAACAGAGAAAAAAATATATGTGGGACTGGGAGTGTGGCTCTGAAGGAGAATGTCCCTGGCTCCCATTCCCAGTACCGTAAAAAACTGTAATAATAATCTGTGGAATATACATAAAAAGAAATAAACAATAATATTTTACAAAATATCAACTAAACAAAAAGCCAATTAGAGGCAGTGAGCCAAAAAAAAAAAGCACTAAGATATACAAAACACAAAAAACAAAAATGTCAGCAGTAAGATTCACATCAGCCAGGCATAGTGGCATATGCTTGTAATCCCAGCATTCAAGAAGCTGAGACCAGAGGATCGTGGTTCGTGGATAGTCTCAGTTACTTAGTGAGGCCCTCCACAATTTAGTGACACCCCATTTCAAAATAAAGAATAAAAAATAGGGTTGGGGGTGTAACTCAGAGGTAGAATGCCCCTGGGTTCCATCTGCACACCCACTAAAAAAAAAAAAAAATTCTTATCACTGTATCATTAAATGCCACTGCATTAAAATTCTACCAATAATTCAAAAGAATTATCTGAATAAATTAAAAAACAGGAAACTATATATTTCAAAGAGGTTCATACAGGTTATGGTTATATAGGTTATAGGTTAAAAGAAAAGGATGGAAAAAGGCATTAACTATAAAGTAACCCAAAGAGAACAGGGGCAATTACTCTGGAATCAGCCAAAATAAACTTTTAAATAAAACTCTCATGAAACAAATATTCATATAATAATAAAGAGGTTAATTCAACAAAAAAATGTAAAAATTATAAATACATTATCTACAATACATTATAGCTCCTAAATATAAGGCAAACACTGACAGAATGAAAAAGGAAAATAAAACTGTTCAATAGCAGTAAGATTTCAATATCTAACTTTCAAAATGGATAAAATAATCAGGAAAAAATACCAGTAAGGTAGAAAAAAGCCTAAACAACATTACAGACTAATCAAACCACTCAAACAGTCTCTACTAAACTACAGCAATACTCAACACAACATTCTCCACTCTAGCAGTCTCTACTAAACCACAGCAATACCTACACAACATTCTCCATATGACCATGTGTTATATCAATAATCTAGTCTTTATTAATTAAAAAAAAACTAGCCGGGCGTGGTGGCGCACGCTTGTAATCTCCGTGCTTAGGAGGTGGAGACAGGAGGATGGCGCTGGTTCGGAGCCAGCCTCGCTGGCTTAAGAGACCCTGTTTCCAAATAAAAATATATATAAAATAGGTCTGGGAGTGTAGCCAGGAGGGAAAAGGGCTTCCAGGAACTCCAGTACCACCAATAAAAAAAGAAAAAACTAAAAACATACAACTTCCAATTCTCAATAGCAAGAGGATAACTAAGAAATCCACAAATATGTGGAAATTAAGAGCTTTTAAAAATCAGTGAGTTTAATAGGGAATCAGAAAACTAGAAAATAAAAACACAACTGCCAGGTGTGGTGGCTCACGCTTGTAATTACTGTGCTTGGGAGGCGGAGACAGGAGGATCCACAGGTTCAAAGCCAGATGCACTGGCTTAAGAGACTTTTTCCACTAAAAAGTTTCTTCTCATCAAAGGAAATCATCGAGAACCTAAAGAGGAAGCCTACAGAATGGGAGAAGATCTTTACCAGTCACCACTCTCATAAGGGGGACTAATATCCAGAATATACAAGGAGCTCAAAAGACTCTACACTAGCAAAACAACCCAATCAAGAAATGGGCAACTGAACTGAATAGACACTTCACAATAGAAGATATACAAATGGCCAATAGATACATGAAAAGATGTTCAACATCACTAGCCATCAGGGAGATGCAAATTGAAACTATGCCGAGATTCCATCTAACCCCAATCAGAATGGCAAGCATTAAGAAATCAAACAACAATTGCTGGCGAGGATGTGGGGAAAGAGAAACTCTTTTTACACTGTTGGTGTGAGTGCAAAGTAGTTCAGCCGCTATGGAGATCAGTATGGAGATTCCTTAGAAAACCGGGAATAAATCCACCATTTGATCCAGCTATACCACTACTGGGTTTCTTTCCAAAGGGCTTGAAATCAGAGAACTACATTAACATATGCATACCCATGTTCATAGCAGCACAGTTTATAACAGCCAAAATATGAACCCAACCTAGATCTCCATCAAAGATGAATGGTTGCAAAATTATGGGAAATACACACAATGGAATTCTATTCAGCTATAAAGAAGAATAAAATAATAGCTTTTGCAAAAAGATGGAAGGAACTGGAGAACATTATGTTAAGTGAGATTAGTCAAGTACAGAAAGAAGGAACATATGTTTTCTCTAATATGCCCAAGCTAGGGAGCAGTGGTAATACCAGAAGGACTCCAGATAATGGAGGGGAAATCTCAGCAAAGCTTGAATGGAAGGATAGGAGAGGAAGAAAGCTGAGGTTGTTCAATGGAGAAGCTACATAGGAATATGTGTAATAGTATAAATATAGCATGGTTAACCTGGACACTCTTTATTGGGAGGGGGGAAGGGAAATGGGGGGAGAGGGCACAAAGCACAATCTAAATGTACAGCATTTTCAATATGTTCCATATATAAATAATAATAAAAAAGATACATTAGCCGGGTGTGGTGGTGCACGCTTGTAATCCCCGCGCTTCGGAGGCAGAGATAGATTCGCTGGCTTAGGAGATCCTGTTTCCAAATTTAAAAAATATAAAAAAAAAAAAAAAGATCTGGGAGTGTAGCCCAGAGGTATAAGGGTTTCAAGGAACCCCAGTACCACCAAAAAAAAAAAAAAAAAAAAAATACATTCAAACAAACACAAAAAAAGACCGTTTCCAAATAAAAAGTATAAAATAGGTCTGGGAGTGTAGCCTAGAGGTAGAAGGGCTTCCAGGAACCCCAGTACCATAAAAAAAAAAAAAAGCTAAAACAAAATAGAAAAAATTATGACATACACTACTACAACATGAACTAACTTGTAAGGACACTATGCTAGAAAAAATAAACCAGTAAGGAAGGAATGGTAGTGTACACTTATCATACCAGTACCTGAGAGGACAAGACAGGAGGATCACATGTTCAACCAGCCTCAGCTACTTAGTGAGGCCCTCTACAACTTAGTGAGACTTTGTTTCAAAATAAAAAAACAAAAATAGGGCTGGGGGTATAGCTCAGAGGTAGGATGCCCCTGGGTCCAATTCCAGTACTCAAAAAAAAAAAAAAAAAAAAGCCAATAATAAAAAGACAAATAAAATGTAATTGAAATAGTCAGTCCAATTGATATACAGAAAATGGGAATTACCAGTTAGGGTTGAGGAGAGTAGAGTTAACTGTTTAAAGAGTAGATTTTCATTTCTGAAAGATTAAATTAGCCTGGCGTGATGGTGCATGCTTCTAATCCCAACATTTGGGAGGCTGAGACAGGAAGATCAAGGTTTATAAATAGCCCTTTGCAACTTGGTGAGACTGTTTGAAAATGGAAAACAAAAAATCAGGCTGGGTGTAACTCAGATGTAGAATGTCCCTGGGTTCCATCCATCCCCAGCAACACACACACACACAATATATATATATATATACACACACACACACACACACACACACACACATGTGTATATATATTAAAATGGCCAAATTATGTGTGCATGTAAAAATATGTAACATCAAATCCCACTTCATATAATATATATTTTTTTTTTGGTGGTACTTGGGATTGAACCCAGGGACATTTCTACCTTTGAGCTATACCCCCAGCCCTATTTTTTATTCTTTACTCTGAAACAGGGTCTCTCCAAGTTGTAAAGGGCCTCACTAAGTAGTAATTAAGACTGTCCACAAACCATAATCCTCCCGTCTTAGCCTCTCAAATGCTGAGAATACAAGCATGTGTCACCATACACGGCTCTGTAAAGCACAAGAGGATCGCACAGGTTTGAAGCCAGCCTCTCTGGCTTAAGAGACCCTGTTTCCATATAAAAAAATAACAAAATAGGTCTGGGAGTGTAGCCCAGAGGTAGAAGGGTTCCATTCCCAGTACCACAAAAAAAAAAAAAGTTCTGAAGATGAATGGTGATAATTGTTGTACAACAGTGTGAATACAATTACTAACAATAAAGTATATAATTAGAAATGGTTAAATGGATTAATGGTATGTAATCAAACATAAATGAAAGTTTGATGACTACTGAATTTTAGAAAAAGCAAGGGTGCATACTATCAATAACTAAATCATAAGCCGGGTATGGTGGTGCACACTTTTAATTCCTGTACTTGGGAGGCTCAGACAGGAGGATCACAGAGTCTGCTTCAGTTACTTAGTTTGGTCCTCTCCCCAACTTAGGGAGACTTTGTTTGCAAATAAAGAATAAAAAAATAGGGTTGGGGGTGCAGCTCGGAGGTAGATTGCCTCTGGGTTCAATCCCCAGTACCGCAAGAATAAAAAATAAATCACAGCCGGGTGTGGTGACACGCGCTTGTAATCCCCGCGCTGGGGAGGCGGAGACAGGAGGATCGCGCAGGTTCGAAGCCAGCCCCGCTGACTTAAGAGACCCCGTTTCCAAATTTAAAAACAAATTATAAGATAGGTCTGGGAATGTAGCCCGGAGGTAGAAGGGCTTCCAGAAACCCCAGTACCACCAAAAATAAAAAAATTAAAATTAAATCACACAAAAGAATCTGATATATTTTTCTTGAACAGATAGTGACTAAACTGGAAAACTTACCGCCAATGTTTCTCAATTCTTCGGCTAAGGGCAATTTTTTCTCCTACTTCTGTGCATACAGGATTAGTGAGAACTATTTTACCCAAATCAGCCTTGACTGCGCTAACTCTTCCACCTGTAGACAGCGATCCGATATTCACCATGAGGACTTCATTTTTGGACAACTTTTGTACCTAAAGAAATAAATAAACACTTAAATAAAATGCTGTCCAAGTAAACTCTTGAGTTTACTTGGAAAGAAATAAACATATTGAAGGAAAACTTACTACACTTACAAAGTAAAATAAAAATTTTATGCAGAATTCAATAAATTTATAACAGATCAATCTCTAAAGTAAGTGAAGAGAGACCAAAAAAATCTCTTAAAAGTCTAAAGAAGCTATATGGAAGAAAGAAGTAACAAATTTTTTTAACAGCAGTAATAATAGTTAAGTGGGTCCCAAAAGTCAAATTCTACTCATGCAATCTTAACTACTTAATTTCTGGGCCTCTGCAAAACTGGGTAACATCTACTATTTAAATGAAACAATATCAGTTTTATAAGCATATGACATAATAATTTCTTTCCCTGTCATTTTTCATTATCCTTTCACTTAATATGCAAAGTACTTTATGAACATATATGTATAGTATTTCTACTACTATGATAGAAATACATTCATTTTAATGTTAAAAAAGTAACAGAGAGCTAAAATTTTACGTACCAGGTCAAATGTAAATAGAACCAAAAAGAGGAAAAAACCCTGGATGATGAATTTCAAATAAACAAGACATAATTTGTGCTATCATAAGACCACATCACCATCCAGCAGAGGGGTCCAAGGAAAGAAGAGGACATATGATAGAAAATTACTGAGTCCCCAAACAGCTATTTGCATCAAAAAAGCATACTCAAAGGGAAAGCTATCTCAATATCTCTGAACACAAAAAAAGGATCAATTTCATGATAGACTTGTATTAACCGATATTAATAAACTTCTATTGGTCCCTGACATCTTGTGCTGTTAAGATTATATACTGAACCAGGCATGGTGGGGCACGTTTGTAATCCCAGCATTTGGGAGGCTGATATGGGAAGATTGCAGTTCAGACAGCCTCAGCTACTTAGGCCCTCTGCAACTCAGTGAGACCCTGTTTCAAAATAATTTTTTAAAAAAATAGTGCAGGGAGTACAGCTCAGAGGTAGAATACTCCTAAATTCCATTCCAGTACTGAAAAAAAGAGTATATACTGATCTCTTTGGTATTTTGTCATCTAAATAGGCCATCACAACTTCTCAACTTTTTCACTGAGCTTAATTCCCACTTCTCTTCTAAAACACTCTTTATGTTTGAATTTCTATCACCCACCTGCTCCCATTATCTTTTTGTCTTCTCCCATTCTATATTACTATGTGTTTCCCTTACTTTTTATTCTGTCATCCAAACCAATTTAATGTATACTCTTTAATTCATAGTCTTGGCAGACTACTCCACATCAAAACTACCACTATATCCTCTAGAAAAACAGATAATACAGAAGTAGTAACTACTATTATAATGTATTCTAAATTGTTTGGCTGATAAACTACCATTCTTTTTTTTTTTTTTTTTTTTTTTTGGTGGTACTGGGAGTGGAACCCAGAGGCTTTCTACCTCCAGGCTATACTCCCAGACCTTTTTTTTTAAATATTTTATTTGGAAACAGGGTCTTACTGAGTTGCTGAGAGCCTCATTAAGTACCTGAGGCTGGCTTTGAACCTGTGCGATCCTCCTGTCTCAGCCTCCCAAGTGCGGGGATTACAAGCGTGTGCCACCACAACCGGCTAAACTACCATTCTTAACTTGCTTGTACTATATCCTGAGAAAGGGATACTGGGAGACTTACATAAGATTCTGATTACATGGGACAGATCCTCTGAGAATAATATATACCCATTAACTCAATACCCATTATAAAGAGACAATGATTAGACACTGGACTCCCACATAAAGAGGGAAAAGAAACCAATACAACTGAGGTATAAATCTAAAAACCTGAAAACACAAAAAGGAAAGCTAACAAGAAAACAATAAATCCCACAACCCCACAACAATAAAATGTAGAGATGCACAAAATACCAAAAGGAGAATTCAGAATTTTCATCACTGATGATGAAATATTTTCAAAATCAGAGATAATATACAGGTATAAAAAAAAATATGAAGAATTGGGCATGGTGGTGCACACTTGTAATCCCAACATTCGGGAGGCTAAGACAGAAGGATCGCAGCTCACAGACAGCCTCACAGTTACTTAGTAAAAAATAAAGAATATAGCCGGGCATGGTGGCACACACTTGTAATCCCTGCACTTGGGAGGCGGAGATAGGACGATTGCGCTGGTTCGGAGCCAGCCGTGCTGGCTTAAGAGACCCTGTTTCCACATAAAAAAAGTTAAAAAATAGGTCTGGGAGTGTAGTCTGTGGGAGTATATCCTGGAGGTAGAAGGGCTTCCAGGAACCTCAGTAACCCCCCCCCCCCCGCAAGAAAAAGAATATAAAATAGAGATTGGGAGTGTAGCTTAGAGGTAGAATGCCCTGGTTCCATCCCCAGGACTGCAAGGAAGGAAGGAAGGAAGGAAGGAAGGAAGGAAGGAAGGAAGGAAGGAAGGAAGGAAGGAAGGAAGGAAGGAAGGAAGGAAGGAAGGAAGGAAGGAAGGAAGGAAGGAAGGAGAGAGGAAGAAAGGAGAGAGGAAGAAAGGAGAGAGGAAGAAAAATCACAATCTAACTATGTGATTCTTCAAAAGAAACTGACACTATAAACAAAAATCAAAGACCCTAAATGAAATAAAAGAAAAAACAAACCAAATAAAAAATTCAATTGAAACTATCACCAAAAGACAACACAACATAAAAAATGGAGTCTCAGTCTTACAAAATAGTAAATTCAAGAATAAACATTCAATCAATAATACAGCAAAGACACACAAAGACCAAATATTAAGAAATCTGAAAAAATATCAAATAATCAAACTTAAGGAAAACTGACATTAAAGTAGGCCTAGATATACAAAACAACAACATTTAAAAAAAATTCAGGGAATTACCCAAATTTGAAAAACAAGATGGGCATTCACAGAGTGGAGACATTCAAAACACCAATAAGGCAAGATTAAAGTACTTCTCCACACAACATAATACTAAAAGTGCCTAACAAAAAAGACAGTCATTAGATGTAAAGGAGTTAAAGATCCTTCCAGATTTCTAGACTCAAATTCTAAAGCCTGAAGGCCTTAAAAGGATATACTCCAATCCCTGGGGGGGGGGTGGGGGTGGGAAATTCCAACAACGATTGCTCTGATATCTTTCAAAAATCAATGAAGAAAAAAAATATCTTCCAACATAAGCAGAAACTAAAGAATTTATGACTACCAAAACCAGCACAAGAGAACATTTTTTGTTGTTGCTGTTTTGTTTTTTTGTGTGTGTGTGGTACTGGGGATGGACCCAGGGGCATTTTACCTCTGAGCTACACTCCCATTTTTTATTCTTTTAGTTTTGAAATCAGGGTCTCACTGAATTTTTTTTTTTTAAATCAGGGCCTCCTAAATAGCTGAAGCTGGCCAAGAACCACAATCCTTCAATCTCCACCAGTCTCCACCTCCTGAAAGCTGGGATTACAAGCTTAAACCAGCACACCCGGCTTAAGAGAGAACATTTAAAGAAATAAAACACAAGAAATTGAAAGTAAACATCAAAGAGAGAAGGAATGAAATCCATCATAAGCATCTAAATGAAGGAAAACTACTACTGTATCAAATAGAAATATACAAAGAGGCCAGGCATGGTGGTGTACACTTGTAATCCCAGTGTTTGGGAGGAAGAGACAGAAGGATTGCACAGGTTTGAAGCTAGGCTCAGCTACTTAGTGAGGCTCTCAGCAACTTGGTGAGATCCTGTTTCCAAATAAAGTATAAAATAGGTCTGGGAGTATAGCCCGGAGGGAGAAAGGCCCCTGGGTTCTAAGCCAGGACCACAAAAATTAGATGATAGATAAATAGATAGATAAATAGATAGATAGAGATAGCTATGAAAGACAGAAAATAAAAATCCCTTTTCAATACTAGAACAATTTTAATGGTTTTAATTACCAAAATAAAAGGTATAGATTGGTAAAGTGAATTCAAAATCATAATTTAGCTGGGTGTGGTGGCACATGCTATAATCCCAGTACTTGGGAGGCTGAGCCAGGAAAATCACAGAAGTTCAAATCCAGCCTCACCTCAGCTATTTCATGAGACTCTCCACAACTTAGTGAGAAAAAACAGGGCTCATAGTGCAGCTTTGAAGTAGAATGCCTTGTGTTCAATCTCCAATACCACCAAAAATAAAAAATCACAATCTATGTGATTCTTCAAAGAAACTCATGTTATAAATGAAGATATTCACAGACCAAAGGAGAGAAGATGGGTAAAATATTCCATACAAATGGAGACTGAAAGCACGCAGGGATAGCTACTCTCCTATCCAACAAAGCAAACTTCAAAACAAAAGTCATTAGAAGAGACAAAGGTCCTTCTTCTGATAAAGGAATCAACAAGTATATATAATAATAGTAAATATTTATGGCAGAAATGTGAATGCACCACTTAAGTAAAAAAAATGCTTCATGACATTAAGTCTCAGATAGACCCCAGTACAATAATACTGGCAGACTTAAATAAACTTCTTACCACTAGTTCAGTCTTCTAAATAAAAATTTGTAAAGACTCTTTAAACCTAAAGAACATATAAACCAAATGAATCTAACAGATATTTACAGACTACTTCGCATTCTTCGCAGATGCTTATGGAACCTTCTCCAAAACTAAATATTGTAGGCCACAAAGTAAGTACTAGCAAATCCAAAACACTGATATAATTCCTTCCATTTTTTTAGATCATAATAGACTAAAACAAGAATTCAACAATAGGAAGATCCAGAGAAATTAAATAAATACAGAGATATGGAATAACACACTTTTGAGTAAAAAAATAATGGAAAATTTTATAAATTCCTAGAATCAAATGACAAAAGACACAGAACTTTTAAGACCTTTCAGACACTTTGGAAGTGGGTTTAAGAGAAAAATATACCGGGGCATGGTGGCGAATGCTTGTAATACCTGTGCTTGGGAGGCGGAGACAGGAGGATCGTGCAGGTTTAAAGCCAGCCATGCTGGCTTAAGAGACCCTGTTTCCAAATTTTAAAAAAAGTATAAAATAGGTCTGGAAGTGTAGCCCGGAGGGAGAAGAAGCCTTCCAGGAACCCCAGTACCACCAAAAAAATAAAAAATAAATTAAAAAAAAGAGAAAAATATATGGCCCTGAGGGCCCACATAAGAAAAAGACTCCAAATAAACAACATAATGATGTATCTAAAGGCCTTTGAGAAACATAAACTAACCCCAAAGCCAGCAGAAGGCAGGAAATTAAAATCACAGCAGAAATTAGAATAAAAATAGAAAAATAAAAGCTAAAATAGTGAATAAAAAATAAAAAGGCTTATTAGCGTATCCAATACAATAAGACAGTATTGACCCAATTGTTAAAATAAAAGGTTAAAAAAATTGGTATCACCATACACTGCATGGAAATCCTGGTAATCAACAGAAACTATTTTGAAAACTTACACTCTTAATTAGCTAGAACCCCTAGAAGAAACTGGCAAAAGTCTAGTCATAAGCAGCCTACCTAGATTGAAACAAAATATATAGAAAACCCAATAACAAGCAAAGAAATTGAAACAATAAAGAAAACAGCAACAAAGAAAAGTCCCAAATCAGATTTATTCCATAAAACAGAAAGAGATGTAATATTTCTAAACTCATCCTACAATACAATATGTACAATTTCAAATTGTACAATAACAAAATAACAGGCCAATATTCTTGGTAAATGCAGACTGAATAAGAGTACCTCAAGAAAACAAAATAACAAACCACTATCCTTAGTGAATACAAATGGAAAAATTAATAATAAAATACTGGCAATTTATATTGAAAACCACATTAAAACCACCCTGAGACTTTACCTAACTCCAACTAGAATGGCAATCATTCAAAACACAAACAACATATGCTGGCAAGAATGTGGAGAAGTGGGAACTCTAATACATTGTTGGTGGGATTGAAAAATAGTGTAACTAATTTGGAAAACAGTATGAAGGATCCTCAGAAGAATGGGAACAAACCTACCATGTGATCCAGCAATACTGACTTCTGAGTATCTACCCAAAAGAAAGGAAACCAAACTACCAAACTAATGCATGTGTATCTATTTTCACAACTATACAATTCACCATTGCCAAACAATGGAACCAGCCAAGATGTCCATCAAAAATGAATGGATTACAAAACTATGGCATATGAACACAGTGGAATTTTACTCAACTGTGAAGAAAAACACAATTATGTAATTTGCAGGGAGAAAGAGTCATAGGTGATGACTCACAGATGAGCAAATAAAACAACCTAACTGAAGAAAATTTGACAGGGAAATAAGGAAATTCCTTAATGCTGCTTATTATATATTCAAAAACATACCAAAGTTAATCATTATGCCAAACATGAGAAGAGAGGGGAAAGGTGTAAGGTAGGAACTGAAGTAGGACTAAATGTGTGATATGTGCATGTATGTCTCTACCACCTCATTAAGATGTATGACCACAATGCACCAAAAAAAATTGGCTTTTCTATACACCAATCATGAATCTACTGAATTACTGAAAAGAAACCCAAAAACAATTCCATTCATAATAGCCTAAGGAAAAAAAAAAAACGGCAGCCAGCTAAAGTGGCACATTTATCAGTAATCCCAGTATTTAGGAGGCTAGACAAAAGGATCACATATTTGAGACTAGCCTCAACAACTCAGCAAGATAAACCAAAGACTTGGACTTTAGTTCAGAGACCTTGAGGCTCCTTGAAGTGGGCATAGGTCCAACACTGCCACACATAAGTACAGGTAAAAACAAAATCCCAAAGGCATATTAATATGTGGGATTGTATTAACTGAAGAGCTTCTGAACAGCAAAGGAAATTATCAAGAACCTCAACAGAGAAACAACAGAATAGGATAAAATTTTTAGCCAACTATTCCTCTGATAGAGGACTAACATCTTAAATATAGAGAACTCAAGAAACTCAGCACTAAGTAAACAAATAACTCAAAAAATAGGAAAGTGAATTAAACAGACACTTCATGAAAGAAGAAAATCAAATGGCCAATAAATGTAGGAAAAAAATGCTCAACATCATTAGCAATCAAAGAGATACAAATCAAAACCACCCTGAGATTCACCTACCTCCAACTAGAATGGCAATAATTCAAAACACAGACAAGTTTTGAATGGCCAGGATGTAGAGAACTGGGAACTCTAAAACATTGTTGGTGGGATTGCAAATTGGTGCGACCACTTTGGAAACAAGTATGAAAGATCCTCAGAAGAATGGAACCAAACCTCCCTTATGATCCAGTAACACCACTTCTGGGTACCTACACAAAAGAATGGAAACCAAACTACAAAACTAATTCATGAGTATCTATGTTCACAGCTGCACAATTCACTATTGCCAAACTATGGAGCCAGCCAAGATGTCCATCAACAAATAAATGGATTACAAAACTATGGGATATGTAACTAGCGAAACTGTACTCAACCATAAAAAAGAACAAAATTATGATGGGATAGGTACACAATGGAATTTTACTCAGCTATAAAAAAACATAATTATATAATTTATATTTAGTGAAATGAATGGAACTGAAAAACAGTGTGCTAAGATTAGTCAGTCACAAAAAGTAAGTCAGGCCGGGCGTGGTGGCGCATGCTTGTAATCCCCACGCTTGGGAGGCAGAGACAGGAGGATTACGCAGGTTCGAAGCCAGCCGCATGCGCTGGCTTAGGAGACCCTGTTTCCAAATAAAAATGTAAAAATAGGTCTGGGAGTGTAGCCCGGAGGTAGAAGGGCTTCCAGGAACCCCAGTACCACCAAAAGAAAAAGAAAAAAAAAAAAAAAAAAAGTAAGTCAGAGTATGCTCTCACTAATATGTAGAAGCCAGGGGGAAAAACAGGTCATAGGAGGTACTCTAGAAGAAGAAACTATAAATGAGCAAATAAGACAACTTAACTGAGGGGGATGGGAGGCGGGAATAGGGAAATTCCCAAATGTACATGATGTACATTCACAAACATATCAAAGTCAATCCGTAAGGCAAACAGGAGAGAAGGGTAAAGGAATAGGGAAGAAAGGAAAGCACTAAATGGTGATAGGTGCACGTATGCCTCTACCATCTTGTACTCTATTAAGATGTATGACTACAATGTAAAAATAAAAAAAAAATTTTTAAAACTACATTGAGATTCCATCTAACCTCAGTTAGGATGCCAATCATCAAGAATACAAAGGCTGGGCGTGGTGGCGCACGCTTGTAATCCCAGCATTTGGGAGGCTGAGACCCGAGGATCGCGGTTCAGGGACAGCCTCAGCTACTTAGTGAGGCCCTCTGCAACTCAGTGAGACCCTGTTTCAAAATAAAAGAATAAAAAATTGGGCAGGGGGAGTAGCTCGGAGGTCAAATGCCTCTGGGTTCCATCCCCAAACTCGCAAAAAAAAAAAAAAAAAATACAAACAAGAGCTGGGAACAGTGGTGCATACCTGTAATTCCTACATTTAAGAGTTAGAGACAGGAAGACTGCAGGTTCACAGCCTTAGAAACTTGGTGAGGCTCTCCACAACTTAGTGAGACCATGTTTTAAAAAAAAAAAAAATGGGAAACCAGGTGTGGTGGTGCATGCTTGTGATCCCAGCATTCGGGAAGCTGAGACTGGAGGATCGCAGTGGACAGTCTCAGCTACTTAGTGAGGCCCCCTGCAACTTAGTGAGACCCTGTTCAAAATATAAAAAGAAAAAATGAGGCAGGGGGTGTAGCTCAGAGGTCAAAAGCCCCTGGGTTCCATCCCCAAACCCGCAAAAAATAAATAAATAAAAATAAGAAATAAGAAAATAAAAAAATAAGAAAAAATGGAAAATGAGTGGGGGTGTAGTTCAGAGGTAGAACATCCCTAGGTTCAATCCCCAGCACCAAAAAACAATATATATAAGCAATAAAATGGTGGCATAAACAATGAGCATGGTGGCTCATGCCTGTAATTCTAGTACTTGTAGGCTAAAACAAGAAGACTGAATGTTTGAAGCCAGCCTCAGCAATTTAGTGAGGATCTTTGCAACTTAGTATAAGACCATTTCCAAATAAAAAAAATGAAAATAGGTCTGAGGTTGTAGCCCAGAGGTAGAAGGCCGCTAGATGGAACTAGGGTTCCATTCCTAGTACAAAAAAGAAAATGAACTAAATGGGGGCAACAATATGGGGGGCCAAACATGGTGGCACACACTTGTAATCCCAGCATTTGGGAGGCAGAGATCAGAAGATAGAGGTTCACAGCCAGCCTCAGCTACTTAGCAAAATCCTTTGCAACTCTGTGAGACCTATTTCAAAAATAAAAAGACTTAAAAAATAGGGCTGGGGTTGTAGCTCAGAGGTACAATTCCCCTGGGTTCTATCCCCTATACTGCAAAACAAAACAAAACAATACAAAACAAAAACTGAAGTCAAAATATTATAGACTCACATATATCCATGTTTACAACAGTATAATTTCACAATAGACAAAACTATGGAACCAGCCAGCATGTCTATTATCAAATGAACAGGTTATCAAACTCTTGAATATACACATAAAATTTTACACAGCCATAAAGAACATAATGATATCATTTGTAGGAAAATGAATGAAAATAGAGTATATATATTATGCTGAGATTAGCCAGTCTCAGAAAGTGATGGGTCATTTGGTCTTTCTCATGCAAGCTAGATAGAAATTAGGAAGAAAAAAAAACACCAACTTCAGGTAATGAAAAGACACACAAGTACAATAGCTGAAACGAAAATGGGGAGGGATATAAAAAGAGGGAAAGACTGGTGAAGTGAATAGTTCAAAATATCCTCTGTACATTTGTGAAGCTATAAATACCAATTCAATATTTAGGGGTAGGGAGCAGAGTGAGATTCACAGGGAACACATTGGGTATTCTGTGCATATATGGTTCTATCAGAGTAAACCTAATATAATAACTAAAATGTACCAATAAAAGTATATTAAAAACCAAACAGTCTCGTACTGAAAAATAAAAATTTTATATTGTTTTCAACTTACTTGTCTCACTATTCAAGATTATTCTATCTTGGAAATAATTTTTTCCTTATGTTTTTTTCTTTCTTTTTTTGGTGGCACTGGGGTTCCTGGAAGCCCTTCTACCTCCGAGCTACACTCCCAGACCTATTTTTACATTTTTTTTAATTTGGAAACAGGGTCTCCTAAGCCAGTGTGTGCGTCTGGCTTCGAACCTGCGTGATCCTGTCTCTGTCTCCCAAGCGCGGGGATTACAAGCATGCGCCACCACGCCCAGCTCTTTTTTCTTTTTTTAAATTCATATATACACTTTTTTATTGCTTCACTGTAGTCTCACATCATAATGTAGTTCTGAGTGATAGGAACTTACATGAACATAGCATGTGGTAAACTTTCCCTCCCTTCCCCGCCCATGTCTTTTTCCATACATGATACTGAGATTGACAATGACATTTTCACATCTGTACACAATATCACTGCAAAATCACTTATTACAAAATTATACATAGACCACCTTTTTTGGGGGGGGACCTGGGGATGAAACCCAGGGGCATTCGACTTCTAAGCTACACCCTCAGCCCAATAGTTTATTCTTTATTTTGAAACAGGGTCTCACTGAGTTGCAGAGGACCTCAATAATAGCTGAGGCTGTCTGCGAACCGCGATCCTCCGGTCTCAGCCTCCCGAATGCCAGGATTACAAGCGTGTGCCACCATGCCGGGTTAGACCTCCTTTATAAAACATAGCAACTTTTGGCCAGGTGTGGTGGTGCACAATTTTAATCCATTACATGGGAGACTGGGAACAGAGGATCACAAGTTCAAAGCCAGCTCAGCAACTAGTTAAAACAACCCTGTTTTCAAATAAAAATATAAATGATGTCTGGGAGTGTAGCCCACAGCTAGAAAGCTTCTGGTTCCATCCCTAGTACCAAAAAATATATATAAAAAATAAAAATTATCAACTTTTTTTGCCTTTTTTTTTTGCGGTACTAGGGATGGATCCCAGGGGCATTCTACCTCCAAGCTACACCCCTAGCCCTATTTTTTATTCTTTATTTTGAAATAGGAACTCACCGAGTTGCAAAGGGCCTAAGTAGCTGAAGCTGTCTGCAAACCTTGATTCTCTTGTCTCAGCCTTCCAAATGCTGGCATTACATACATACAACACCACTCCCAGCCCTACTGCAATTTTTTTTGTTGTTTTTGTTTTTTGTGGTAATGGGTATGGAACCCAGGGGCATTCTACCTTTGAGCTACACGCCCAGCCCTATTTTTTATTCTTGATTTTGAAACAAGGTCTCACTGAATTGCCAAGGGCCTCACTAAGTAGCTGAGGCTGTCAGTGAACCACAATCCTCCTGTCTCAGACTCCTAAATGCTGGGCTTACAACAATGCACAATGAGGCCCCCTTCTATTGCAATTTTTTTGCGGGTCTGGGGATGAAACCCAGAGGCAATCGACCTCCGAGCTACATCCCATGCCCTAATTTTTTTTTATTTTGAAACAGGGTCTCACTAAGTTGTTAAGGGCCTCACTAAGTAGCTGAGGCTGCCTGCAAACCGCAATCCTCCTTTCTCAGCCTCCCGAATGCTGGAATTATAAGTATGCACCACCATGCCCGGTTCTATTATAATTTTTAAAACAACTCTCAAGTGAAATTGTTGGAATTGTTTTGTACATTTTTTATAACTACTGCAATCATACTGATCTATAAAAATGTCTCAAATTTACACTCTAAAAGAATACATATATTTATTTGTACACTTGCTAATAAGTTATCAGTAATTTTCCATCTCTGGTAACTAAATCTTAAAAGTATATATAACATGTTTTCTTTTTTTAATATATTATTTTTTTATTGTGTGTGTGTGTGGGGGGGGGGGGTACAGAGGGTGGAACCCAAGGGCTTTTCTACCTCCGGGCTATACTCGCAGACCTATTTTATTTGGAAATAGGGTCTCACTAAGTTGCTGAAAGCCTCACTCAGTAGCTGAGGCTGGCTTCAAACCTGTATAATACTCCTGTCTCAGCCTCCCAAGCACAGGGATTACAAGCTTGCCCCACCACGCCTGGCCGCATGTTTTCTATTTTAAAATTTGGGCAAAGTTAGCCAGGCATGGTGGCACATGCTTGTAGTCCCAGCATTTGGCAGGCTGAGACAGGAGGATCTAGAATCACGGACAGCTTCAGCTACTTATTAAGGTCCTTTGCAACTCAGTGAGACCCTGTCTCAAAATAAATAAAAAAATAGGGCTGGGGTGTCTCTCAAAGGTAGAATGCCCCCGGGTTCTATCTCCAGTACCAAAAAAAAATATTCTTTTTTGTCTTAAAAGTTTTCAATTATCTTTCTCTTTTTGTAATTCCATTTTAACAATCAAAGAATAAAACTCAAAACTGGCTATAATTCTATGCTTTGTCTGTTTTTAAAACAGAAATTGTAAGCCGGGCATGGTGGCACACGCTTGTAATCCCAGCATTTGGGAGGCTGATACTGGAGGATCATGGTTCGCAGACAGCCTCAGCTACTTAGTGAGGCCCTCTGCAACTCAGTGAGACCCGGTTTCAAAATAAAGAATAAAAAATAGGGCAGGGGGTGTAGCTCAGATGTAGAATGCCTTCTGGGTTCCATCCCCAGACCCTCAAAAAAATAAAAATAAAATAAAATAAAACAGAAATTGTAAGACATATTTACCTTGGCTGCTTTCTTATCCCCTTCTATACGTACACCTAGTAATCTTCTAAGTAGGAAGTAAGAAATTTCCAATTCTGTGAATATCTCAGGTAATGCTCCAACTGCACCAAGTACCTGGCCTACCATTCGGTCAGCTCTACACAATGTTGGGTCAATTTTTGTTCCAACTCCTAATGAAAATATAAGACGTATATTTTCTATGTTTCATTTCATCAAATGGCTGAAAAGATAAAGTCAGTCAAACCAGAAGAGCATCTACTACACATATATGTCACATAGCTATATTTTACTGATGCCACAGAGCAGCTAATCAAATTCCTTGCAAACTCCCTGGTTTATTGCACAGGTCTGAAGCCAGCCTCAGCTACTTAGTGAGACCGTTTCCCAATAAAGTATAAAATTGGTATGGGGGTTTAGCCCAGAGGTTAAAAAAAAAAAAAAAAAACACTAGCCTATGTGAGTCGGGTGTGGTGGCACACACTTATAATCCCAATACTTGGGAGGTTAAGACAGGAGGATCGCTCAGGTTTAAAGCCAGCCTCAGCTACTTAGTGAGGCTCTCAGCAATTTAGAGACCCTGTTTCCAAATAAAGTATAAAATAGCCTGGAGGTAGAGGCCCTGGGTCCCACCCCCAGGACCACAAAAAAGTCAAATAAAATAAAATAAAATAAATAAAAATAAAATTTAAAAAAACTACCTTATGTGGCACACAGCTGCCTTGGCAGTCAAAGTAGAGAGGGAAATAAGGTTAGAGCTCCTTTAAAACTTCATTCCCAGTGTCTCCCTTGAATATACTACTTTGAAAGTTGTTAATATGCCCATAAAGAAAGACCTTTTCTCAGGGAGAATTTGCTGAAAATGATCACAAGTAACTACTGAAGGATAAGACTGAGAAAAACACTACATTAAACAAAAGTTTAAAAAGAGTAACTGTGGAATAATATGTCCATTGGGGCTTTGAAATATTGATTGTTCCTGCAAATCTAGAAACCCAAGGGCTATAACATGACCTGGAATGCCTGCGTTAACCTTAAGTTCTTGAAGCTAGATAATTTTCAGGTTTTGACAAGTTGGAAATAAAGCTACAACATTCAAAAAAAGCCCTTGACCAAGGACCAAGATACTCTTAAATTCTAGGCATTAAGAAAATCTCCATTTGTAAAAATGTACATATTGAACAACTAAAAACTGTATAGATAAAAAGTACATTTTAAGTGCTATTTTCTGTTACTGCATTAGTTAGTTTGTACATACTAAAAATGTATTCTTCACTATGAGCAGTTTACCTTTTTTTCCCCCTATACTGGGGACAGAACTCAGGGCCAGTCTACCTCCAAGCTACATCTCCAGCCTTATTTTTTAGTCTTTTTATTTTCTAAACAGAGTCTCACTGGCAAGGCCCTTGCTTAAGAGCTGAAGCTGTCAGCAAACCACAATCATCCGGTCTCCACCTCCCAAATACTGGGATTACAAGTGTGAGTCACCATGTCCAGCTAGCAATTTACCTTTTTACAAATATATTTCATATTATCTAAAATCAATTTAACCATATGTGTATTTGTTCTCACTTTTTCATACTGAATTAAAATATCTAATCATACATAACATACCTCTTAGATAATTCATTGCCCAAAAAAGTAACATAAACCTCGAATAAGAGTTAATGGATGAGAGAACATCTTTACCTATAAGACCCCCAGGAGCAGCATATTGAAGATCATTGTGTTCTGCAAAAAGTGATACAATTTTGGAAAAGATTGGTTTACACCTCAGTTTTCCTTCACTATCTTTGGAAACAATACCAGGTCTGACTTCTATCTCTTGGCCCACCTGAAATATAAATAAGTAATTGACATATTTGGGATAGCACAATGACTATTGAAATGTATACAGTTCTGCCAGCCAGAGCAGTACAATTTAAAAATATTTTCAAATATTACTATAAAAAAGACACTACTAAAGCTACAACAACCTGATTTTATTTTATTTTATTTTATTTTTTTGTGGTCCTGGGGATGGAACCAGGGTCCTCTACCTCCGGGCTATCCTCTCAGACCTATTTTATACTTTATTTGGAAACAGGGTGTCACTAAGTTGCTGAGAGCCTCACTAAGGAGCTGAGGCTGGCTTTGAACCTGTGATCCTCCTGTCTCAGCCTCCCAAGCGCAGGAATTACAAGTGTGCGCTACCACGCCCGGCTCTAAAACAACCTGATTTAATAATGTAAGAAATCTATGAGTTAGATCTTATGAACAATTTTATTTAAAACACAATAATAAGCATTTTTCTTTAGCTAATAAAAGCATTAGGATTTATTCCACTACAGTATTTTTCTTAAGAAAGTTTAGAATTCAGTTTACCTTTAATACTCCTTTTAAAATACTACCACCAGCTACACCTCCTTTAAGGTCATCAACCTCACAGCCAGGTTTGTTAACATCAAAAGACCTAATTACTGAAGAAGATGGAGGAGGAAAAAAAAAACAATAAAGTCCATTCTCTGTATTAAAAATAACTACAAAAACCTCAAGTAAACAATTGAGAAAAAAGAGGTAAAGAAGTATTTACCAATAAGTCGGGGTTCTGAGGTAAAGTCCCTAAGAGGTACTGGAATTTTCTTTACTATGTACTCACAAACAACTTCAATATTGTATTTTAGCTGAGCAGAAATTGGAATAATAGGAGCTCCTTCAGCTACTGTACCTATATAACATTTAGATAAATATAAGTTAACAAATACTGCATAACTATTACATAAATCATTTAATATAAATGTTATTAAACTTATACTTAATATCCAAACATCCTCATATGTATATTAGCAATTGACAAAAATCGTCTTTTTTTCTTTTTTTGGTGGTACTTGGGGTGGAACCCAGGGTCTTTTCTACCTCTGGGCTATATTCCCAGACCTATTTTATACCTTCTTTGGAAACAGGGTCTCACTGAGTTGCTGAGAGCCTCACTAAGTAGCTGAGGCTGGCTTTGAACCTGCACGATCCTCCTGTCTTAGCCTCCCAAGCGCGGGGATTACAAGTGTGCACCACCATGCCTGGCTTAGAAATCATCTTTCTACTTAGAAAATTCACAATATTATTTTCCACATGAAAATAATCCCCTTTAAGAAAAAGTTATCAAGTTATACTAATATACCCAGACGTAGTGGTGCATGCTTGTAATCCCCTCACTTGGGAGGCTGAGACAGGAGGATCACAGTTTAGAAGCCAGCTTTGCTGGTTTAAGAGACCCTGTTTCCAAATAAAAATCTAAAAAATAGGTGTCTCAGAGTGTAGCCCAGAGATAGAAGGGTTTCCAGAAACCCCAGTACCACCAAAAAAAAAAGTTATACTAAAAAAAAAGTTATATATAAAAGTTATATATATAATAAGCAGAAAAAAGTGGCTAAAGGAAAAATATAGTCATTAAAAGCAAAGATATGTGGCTAGTTTAAAACTTTTTCAAAAACAAGCATTTTACAGTAATCAACTTGAGATGGATCAAAGATCTGAAAACTAGATCAGAGACTGTGATGTTACTAGAGAAGGGCATAGAATCAACATTCCAATGTATAGGAACTGGTAAAAATTTCCTCAATAAGACCCCCAAAGCTCAGGAAATTAAACAAGAATAAGTGGTGTGGCATTAAACTAAAAAGTTTCTTATCATCAAAAGAAAACCTACAAAGCTGGGCATGGTGGCACACACTTGTAATCCCAGCATTCGGGAGGCTGAGACCAGAAGATCATGGTTTGCGGACAGCCTCAGCTACTTAATGAGGCCCTCTGCCACTTAGTGAACCCTGTTTCAAAATAAAAGAATAAAAAATGGGGCAGGGGGTATAGCTCAGAGGTCAAATGCCCCTGGGTTCCATCCCCAAACCCGCCAAAAAAAAAAAAAAAAAAAAAAAAAAAAACCTATAGAATGGGAGATTTTTGCCAGCTCTTCCTCTGATAGAGGACTAATATCTAGAATATACAAGGAACTTAAAAGATTTACACTAAAAAAAAAAAACTCAATCAAGAAATGAATAATTTAACTAAATAGACACTTCACAAAAGACTGGCAAATAAATACATTAAAAATGTTAAACACGTGAGATGCAAGTTAAAAATACACTAAGATTCTATGTAATCTCAATCAGAATGGAAATCATCAAGAATTCAAAAAATAAATGTTGACAAGGATGTGGATAAACTGGAACTCTTTTACACTGTTGGTGAGATTACAAATTAGCACAGCCGCTATGGAAATCAGTATGAAGATTCCTAAAAAACTGAAAGCTAATCTCACTTAACATAATGTTCTCCAATACTGCAATCACCACCACCATAACAAAATATCTAGATTCAAACATTTCTTAAATATAATGGCTTCTTACCTTGTACAAATGCCAGGATCTGTTCATACTGCTCTTTAGCTTGACTTTCTTTTACCAAATCAATTTTATTTTGTAGAATCAAAATATGTTTCAGTTTCATAATTTCTATGGCAGCCAGGTGCTCAGAAGTCTGAGGCTGAGGACAAGATTCATTACCAGCTAAATTGATTAAAAAAAAAAAATTTAAAAACAATGACAACAGGATGAATAATAAGAAATCAACTAGTGCCTAATGGCCCTTTTTTTGGAGGGGAAGTGGAGCTAAGAATGAACCCTGGGGCATTCTAACTCTTAGCTATACCCCCAAGCTCTTTCTTTTATTTCTCACTAAGTTGCTGAGGACCTCATGAAGTAGCTAAGGCTGGCCTTGAACCTGATCCTCCAGTCTTAGCCTTCCACATATTGGAATTACAAGGATGCAGCCATCACACCCAGCTCTAATAGCCCTTTAGATGAACTACTCAAGGCCAATTTCCTTTGATCCTCCCAGTCACTTAACTAGTACTGCTAGTAATAAAGGCCAAAATGGACTCAATAAATTTGGCTCATTCAGTATATCACAGCTGAGCCATAACATACACGTTTGGCTTTATTTAGTATTCTGAATATTATGGTCCAGTCTGCTTTTAGAAACCAGAACAGTTAAAAGAGAAACTTACGCCCGGTGTGGTGGTGCACCCTTGTAATCTCTGAACTTGGGAGGCTGAGACAGGATCACACACATTAAAAGCCAGCCTCAGCTACTTAGTGAGGCTCTCAGCAACTTAGTGCAATCCTGTTTCCAAATAAAATATAAAATAAATCTGGGAGTATAGCCCGGAGGTAGGAAGCCTCTGGGTTCCACCCCCCAGTACCACAAAAAAAAAAGAGAGAGAGAGAGAGAGAAACTCACTTAATAAAGTCTATAAATTATAACTAATGAGGCAGATAATCACCAAGATGCCCCAAATGATCTGTATTCACACCTTTCTTTTCTCTTTTTTAGTGAAGAGCTTGACAGCTTTTTTTTGATAAGTGAGGTTTCACTATCAAATTAAATTACAAAGACTATCTTCTGACTCTCAAAATAGAATGATGTTATAAGTACACTAAGGTAGTTAAAAGAAATCTGATAGGAGAGAAAAAAAGACCCAAGTAACCTTAAGAATTGACTCTTTAACCCTAGCAAAGTCTTAAAATAACTGCAATTCTTACTGGCATACTTATCAAGCAGACCTTGAGCAGGAAACTTTCCAAAACTCTAACTAGAGAAGCTAAGTAGGTATAACTTCATAACTCCTAGTTACTATATTTTCAAGTTGGTGTGTGTGTGTGTGTGAGAGAGAGAGAGGGGAGACACACACACACACACACACACACACACACACACACACACACACACACACACACACACACGCACGCGGTGGAACTCAGGGGCTTTCTACGTCCAGGCTACACTCCCAGCCCTATTTTCTATTTTATTTGGAAACAGGGTCTCACTAAGTTGCTGAGAGCCTCACTAAGTAGCTGAGGCTGGCTTTGAACCTGTGCGATCCTCCTGTCTCAGCCTCCCAAGCACTGGGATTATAAGCATGTGCCACCACCCCTGGCTTTAAAGTTGTTTTTTTGTTTGTTTTTGTGGTACTACAGATGGAACCCAGAGGCATTCTACCTCAGAACTACACCCCCAGCCCTATTTTTTAGTTTTTGTTTTGAAACAGGGTCTCATTGAGTTGCAAAGGGCCTCACTAAGTAGCTGAAGCTGTGAACTGCAATCCTCCTGTCTCAGCCTCCCAAGTGCTGGGATTAAAAGTGTGTGTATTTTCAAGCATTTTGTTACATAACAATAAATACAGATATTAACAAAAATAAGGGTAAAAATCTATCCCCCAATATAACCTAAAATGTATTGTACAGAAATGTTCTAAGCTGGACCCACATATTTGGGAGGATCGTGTTCACAGCTAGCCTCAGCTACTTAAAAATGCCCTCTGCAACTCATCCCCAGTAAAAAAAAAAAAAAGAAATTTTCTATAGAACAAAGATCATCTCCCCCAAGCTGTGATGTTCATTTGTTGGATACAGTATCTTTATTTCTCCAAGTGTATTCTTATCTAGTTAGCCATTTGGCCTTCCCCAAAAACAGACCTAGCCTTTCTTATGCTTCTTGAAGTTAAATCATAATGTTGTTCCTGATACAAGTGTCCGTGTTTAGATTAGGAGATGACCATACCAGACTTTAGAATGGGGCCATCACACCAAGTAGAAGGTGGCCAAGCTAGAAAAACAAACTTATGCGATTTAATGTCAAGGTTTGGAATTATAAACTATGATATGCTAGTGGGCAAATAATTATTTTTACATATAAAGGAAACCCCACTAAAAAACCTACCCAAGTTATTTATCTGAATAGTTAATATTATGTGTCATGTCATACCATTCTGGGAAAGTAATTTCTGTCTCCAGAAGAAGAAAAAAAAAAATAGAAGATTCAAGTGTAGAACCCTCCTATATTCTGCCTTGATACATCTATTCCCTTGGCTGATAATAATCTGAATCCTTTCTCTGTAACTAACCACCACTGAGTATAGTGTATTTCAGTGAGATTTATGACTCTTCTAACAAACTGTCAAACTTTAGTTTATAGGGAATTCCTTGAATTTGCAAATGGTGTCAGAAGTCCAATTTTATGCAAAGCAGTACTTCAAGTTCTGACTTTACATTGGAGTAAACTCCATGTAGTACCCACAAACAAAATCTCTTGCCAGAGCTGGGTGTGGTAGTGCACACTTGTAATCCCTAGTACTTGGGAGGCTAAGACAGACAGGATCTCAAGTTCAAGGCCAGGCTCAGCTACTTAGTGAGGTCCTCTGTAACTTAATGAGACCCTGTTTCAAAATAAAGAATAAAAAAATTGGGCTGGAAGTCGGGCGTGGAGGCACACACTTGTAATCCCAGCATTTGGGAGGCTGAGATAGAAGGAATTCCATTCACGGACAGCCTCATGTACTTAGTGAGGCCCTTTGCAACTTAGTGAGACCCTGTTTCAAAATAAAGAATCAAAAATAGGGCTGAGGGTGTAACTTAGAGGTAAAATGCCCCTGGATTCCACCCCCAGTACTGAAAAAAAAGGGGGGGGGGCTTGGTGGGAGAGGAGAACAGGTAGAATGCCCCTCAATTCTATCCCTAATATCACACACACACAAAAAAAAAAAAGAACAAAAATCTCCTGACAGGTGTCACAGAAAAGAAAACATGTCCCTAGACTTGAATATCTCCAAATAGGCCTTGACTTCTGCATTTCAAATTAGTAAGATTAGTATTTAAATAAAACAAAAATGTCAACAGTGCAGTGGACAACACAGATCTTAAAGAAAGCAAACAAATGCATACTTTTAAACAACAAAAAAAACTACATAAAACAATGAAAAATCTCATAAAATTGTGGATGAAAAAAATGTGCCATTCAGCAGGGCATGGGTGGTCCACACTTCTTTGGGAGGCTGAGACAGGAGGATCGTGGTTGATGGACAGTCTCAGCTACTTAATGAGGCCCTTTACAACTCAGTGAGACCCTATTTCAAAATTAAAAATTAAAAATAGGACTGTGAGTGTAGCTCAGAGGTAGAATGCCCCTGGGTTCCATTCCTAGTACCACAAAAACAATGTGCCATTCCCTGATTTTAATTTTTTTTTTTCATTAACCCACACAAATTCTCACAATCCATCATGAACTATGCCCCATAATGCCCCAAGTTCATCATTCATATTTTGTGACAGTTGGATTTTGTAACATTACTTTGGAAAACTTAAGAAAATATACATAAGTCACCTTAAGGTCATTAAAGGTCATAGGTTTTCCATTTCAGACTCACTGGACCACTATTGATTTGTCCAAGCCAATTCTAAAATACTTACCTATCAACAGAAGAGCTGCATCCATCACTGCTGCACCATTCAGCATAGTAGCCATCAAAATATCATGACCCGGACAATCAACAAAGGAAACATGTCTAACGATGAAGAAATAACAGTTATCCTTTAGATTAACTAACAGATACACAAATTATAGTTTAGTGTTAGAACACTTTGAAAATATCCTTCCTGCAAAATACATGACTAAAAATCTCAATGCTTTCACATTTAAAAAAAAATTACCAGTTAAAATAACAATCAGGACCAGACATTTTCATAAAACAAGATTCTAATAAACCTAGGAAACTCTCAAATATAATCAAAATGAAGATGCTACAGCCAGGTGTGGTGGTGCACCCTTGTAATCCCAGTACTTGGCAGACTAAGATAGGAGGATTACAAATTTGCAGCTAACCTCAGCTAAATTAAGTGAGACCCTCTGCATCTCAGTGACACCGTTTCAAAAATTAAAAATTAAAAAAAAAAAACAGTACTGGGGGGTGTAGCTTAGAGGTAGAATGCCCCAGGGTTAAATCCCCAGTACCACACACACAAAAAAAAGCTATAGATATTATAGAACATACTGGAAGTAACACTGACTTGAAAATTAAATGTAACGAGTTAAAATAACTACTTTTTCTGCCAGGCCTGGTGGTGCACGTATGTAATCCCAGCATTCGGGAGGCTGAGACTGGAGGATCGCGGTTCGTGGACAGCCTCAGGTACTTAGTGAGGCCCTCTGGAACTCAGTGAGACCCGGTTTCAAAATAAAGATTAAAAAATAGGGCAGGGGGTGTAGCTCAGAGGTCAAATGCCCCTGGGTTCCATCCCCAGACCCGCAAAAACAAAAAACAAACAAAAAAACTGCTTTTTCTGCCATTTCTACATGCTCTTCATGTCGTCTGCCATATTCTCTTTGAGGTATTTATTTCTTACTGTTCAATTCTAACAGTTCTATGTGTATTCTAGTCCCTTGTAAAGGTATACTGGGTATTAAACCTAAAAAGGTAAGACATAAGGTGGATGAGAACAAGGGAGTTGCTTAATTCCCAATTAGAAGAAAATACTTATTTCATAATTTTGATGACTATGTAAGGTTTTTTGTCAATTTGAAAAATTCCTATTTATTCTCTTATTCTTGCAGTAATGGGGATGGAACACAGAGGAATTCTACCTCCAAGACACCCCCCCATTCTACTTTATTTCTTTCTTTCTTTCTTTCTTTCTTTCTTTATTTATTTATTTATTTATTTTTATTGGTGCACTGTATTCATACATCATAGTGGGATACAAACTTTTGTAGACATACATGCACACATCGCCCAGTCAGCACCCACCCAATCCCCACCCCATTCTCTCCCCATCCCCCCTTCCCATGCTTGGTTTAGTGGTTGACATCTAGTATTATAGCAATTTATCCAAAATTAAAAATGATAATCTCACATAACAGTTTCATTTGTCTGATACCAAGCTTTTGATAACTTAAAGATAACATTTCAATATTTCTTTTTACTTTCTTTCTTACCAGAGAATATTTTTTTCTATTTTTTTAGGTGAAACTATCATATATTTATATATTTATTTTTCAGAAAAAAATATCTATCCTAATATGGAATATGGACTCTAGATACCCAAAACGATCTTGAAAAAGAATAAAGCTAGAAGATATATATTTTCTGATTTCAAACCATATAAAGCTACAATAATTGAAACAGTGTAGTACTATTCTAAAGGCAGATATATAAACCATTGGAGTTAAATAAAAGCCTGGAGCTAAATTCTTCCCTATATTGTCAAGTTATTTTTGTCAAGGTTTCCATGAACATTTGATGGTGGAAATAATAATCTTTTAACTAAATATTGTTGAAAAATAATACTTACATGGAAAAGAATAAAATTGGACCCTTACCTAATCCCATATACAAATATTAACTCAAAATAGATAAAAGACCTAAATATAAATCTTAAGACTATAAACTTTTGGGAGAAAATCTGGGTCATAAAACCTCACAACATTGAAATTGGCAGTGATTTCTTGGATATGATTTAAATGGCACAGGCAACAGAAGAGTATACAAACTCCCTAAAAAATAAAAAAAATTATATATCCAAAGACAATGTAAACAGAAACAGTTACTAATAGAATGGGATAAAATATTTCCAAATGCTATATCTGAAGGTATATTAATATTCCAACTAGAAATCCTAAAAATTAACAACAATAAAGGCAAACAATACCACTTAGAGACAGGTAAAAGACTAACATAAATAATGAATCTCCACAGATAACCAATCTTAGTTATCTGTTGGAGGGAAATTCTTATTTCTCGGGTTCTGGTGTGTGTTACCTATTTCTTCTTTGTAGTTAATCTCTGAGTATTTTCTCTAGTGCTGGTTTTGAAGACATAAATTCCTTCAGTTTCTGTTTGTCATGGAAGCTTCTTATTTCTCCATCTAATTTGATAGAAAGTTTTGCTGGGTAGGAAATTTTTGGCTGGAAGTTGTTTTCTTTCAGAGTTTGGAATATGTTACTCTAAGCCCTTCTGGCTCTCATGACTTGATTTGGGAAGTCTGGAGTGATTCAAATTGGTTTGCCTCTGAATGTCAGTTGGCCCTTTGTTTTTGTTGCCTTTAAGATTCTCTGCTTGGCTTGCACAGTGATCATTTTGACAATTATGTGGCGTGGGGATCCTCTACTCCGATCCTGTCTAAAGGGAGTTCTATAAGTTTCCTGGACCTGTGTATCAACCTCTTGCTCTATGTTTGGAAAATTTTCTGCTATTACTTCCTTAAAGAGATTGTTGATCACTTTGGTTTCACTTTCTTTTCCCTCCTCTATTCCAATTATTCTTAGTTTAGCTCTCTTAAAATGGGCCCATATTTCTTCAATATCAGATTCCTGCTGTCGGATATTTTTTTCTAGATTAGAAACTATGCGTTCATTTTTGGAATGATCATCTTCTAAGAGCGAGATTCTGTTCTCCATGTGGTCTAATCGGTTGTTTGTGCTTTGAATTGAGGCCTTTACTTCATTAATTGCATCCTTTATCTCCTTTTGGCTCTCTCTGAGTTCTTTTTGAAGCACCTCTATTATTTCTACAGTTATTTTCCTGATTTGATCTTCTAGAAATCTCTGATTTTCTGTTTTATCGGGTTCTGATGTTGTGGGGTTGTGTGCATTCATTGCTCCAGTATTATTCCTCTTTCCCATGATTTCGGAAGTTTGTGCCTTCTCTGGGTTCTTCCCTTGGGTCACTATGACTTCACTTAAGGTGTTCTGGATCTCGAGTCAGTAGTATCTCAGACCCCACTACTCCTTTACTGGGTTGTATCACGGAGTCTCCGACCCAGAGAGTCGATAGAGGCTGCTTTAGACTGTGGGGGGTGCCAGGTTGCTCTTTCTCCTATGGTGTGATATCTCTGCCACCGCCACTCCCCCACTGGGTCAAGTCCCAGGGAGTACAGTACTGGGATTTCTCCTCTGTGTCCCGCAATTTGACTCACTGTTCTTGAGTACGCAGATGTAGCTGTACTGGACTCGGTGAATTCACTGCTGCTGCCGCCGGTGGCAATATGGAGCCACTGATATGCCCTCGGCCGTGAGGCTGGCGTATTTCTTCTTGGTTTTGAGTTCCACTCTGAATCCCTGCAGCGTGTGCTGAGCTCAGCCACTGGGAGCTTTAGATGCTCCCTGCACTGAGAATTCCCGCCTGGCTGTTCCACAGCAGCTCACCTCGGCTTGCTGTAGCCGTCTGGTGAACTCGCCGCTGCCGCTGGCAGTATGGCGCTGCTGCTGCGTCCTCGGCGTGAGGCCGGTGTATCTCCTCTGTGGCTCTGAGCCCTGTTCTCAGTCCGCTTTCTCTCTGGAGCCTGGTGATTTTTTTGTTTCTCTGGTGATAGTGTTTTCTGGCTATGAAAGGCGCTGATTTTGTGGTAATGGAGATTGGTTGTTAGCGGGGCTCTTAAGCCCCGCTTTCCTCGGTCACCATCTTCCCGGAAGTCTCCTCTAATTTTTATTCTTTATTTTGAAACAGGGTCTCACTGAGTTGTAAAGGGCCTCACAAAGTATTTGAGGCTGAAGAACCATGATCCTCCTTGTCTCGGCCTCCCAAATGCTGGAATTACAAGTATGCACCACCATGCCTGGGTTCTTTATTCTGAGTTAAGAATATATATATTTTTTTTCCTTTTTTTTTTTTTTCCTGTTTCTCTTTTTTTGTGGTACTGGTGATGGAACACAGGGGCATTCTATACTCCCAGCCCTATGTTTTATTCTTTATTTTGAAACAGGGTCTCACTGAGTTGAAAAACCTAAGTAGCTGAGGCTGTCCTTGAACCACAATCCTCCTGTCTCAGCCTCCCAAATACTGGGATTACAAATATGCACCACCATACCCAGCTTCTTTATTCTGAGTTATTAGAAATTTTTTTATAATGAATGACTGTGGAATGTTTCACTATACAACTCAAGTTGTAAGATTATTCTTTACACTACTGATGTGGTAAATTAATGATGAACCATTTTCATACTAAATCAGCCTTTTACCCCTGAAATAAACCACCACTTAATCAATTTGTAGTCTTTATTTCCTTTCTTGCCTTAAGGCAAAACTTCTAGTACTATGTATGAGAGAAAAGGTAAGAAGTAAGGTGGATGAGAACAAGGGAGTTGGGTGAAACCCACTGGCATTCTACCTTCATGCTACAACCCCAGCACTAGGTAGCTATACTCAAGTCCACAAACAAGGATCCTCCTGTTTCAGCCTCTGATCCTCATGTTTTAGCTTCCGAATGCTGGGATTACAAGTGTGCATCATGACACCCCGCTAGAAATTTATTTTTAAACAGCTCTGAAATTACAAATTTAATAGCTACAAGTCCGCTATTAATCCCAGTACTTGGAAGGCTGAGACAGGAGTGTCATGGTTCATGGCCATCCTGAGCTCTTAGTGAGGCCCTCTGCAATTTGGTGAGACCCTGTTTCAAAATAAAAAATAGGGCTGGCAGTGTAGCTCAGAGTAGAATGCACCTGGGTTCCATCCCCAGTACAACAACAATAAAAAAAAATCGTTACAGGCTATTTAAATTATTTTTCATATCAAGTAAACTTTAGTAGCTTTAGGTTTTTTGTTTTGTTTTTGTAGTACTGAGATGGAAAACAGGGACATTGTACCTCAAGGTACACCCCCAGCCCTATTTTTTATTCTTTATTTTGAAACAAAGTCTCACTAAATTGAGACAGGCCATGAAGGAACCTAAGATCTTCCTATCTCAGGCTCCCAAGTACTGGGATTATAAACATGCACCACCATCCTCAGCCTGGTAGCTTTACTTTTTGAAGGAATCAGTGCACTTATTTATACTAGCCATAAAATTGTATTCTTGCTGTGTGTGTGTGTGTGTGTGTGTGTGTGTGTGTGTGTGTGTGTGTGTGTGTTTTACTAGGGATGAAACCCAGTAGTATTCTACCTCTGAGCTACACCCCCAGCCCTATTTTTTATTTTGAAACAGGGTCTCACTAAATTGCAGAGGGCCTCACTAAGTAGCTGAGGAAGGCCATGAACCATGACAGTTTTGTCTCAGCCTCCCAAGTACTAGGATTATAAGCATGTGCCACCAAACCTGGCTCCATTTTCATTCTTTACACCAGCAATTTGTAACCTCTTTTTCCTTAAGTCAGTTTTCAATTTTGAAAAAAATATCTTTTAGTTTCATTGACTTTCTCCATTATTTCTGCTTTCAATTTCATTGGTTTCTTACCCCACTTTGTACCATGGTCCCAAAAATGGAACACATAGGTAAATCTAAATATATGATATGATTTTATAACCATAAAATAATTTTAAATTATAATATGGCACTAACCATTAACTATGTTCTATATTATGATTTTCAGCCTATTTAATGTACTTTTTTTTTTCTCTTTTTTTGGTGGTACTGGGGTTCCTGGAAACCCTTCTACCTCCGGCTACACTCCCAGACACCTATTTTTTACATTTTATTTGGAAACAGGGTCTCTTAAGCCAGAGTGGCTGGCTTTGAACCTGAGCGATCCTCCTGTCTCAGCCTCCCAAGCGCAGGGATTATAAGTGTGCGCCACCACGCCCAGCTAATGTACTATTTTTAATTACACTGTAATATTCAGCCAGGACTGGTGGCACATGTTTTAATTCCAGTACCTAGGATGCTGAGATAGGAGGATCACAGGATCTCTGCCAGCCTTAGCAATTTAATGAGGCTCTCGGCAACTTAGTGAGACTGTCTCCAAATAAAAAAGAGTTGGGGATGCAGCACATAGTTAAAATGCTTCTATCCCAAGCCAGGCTTGGAGGTAGAGACAGGAGGATCGCGCAGGTTCGAAGCCAGCCGCTCTGGCATAAGAGACCCTGTTTCAAAAATATAAAATAGGTCTGAGAGTGTAGCCTGGAAGTAGAAGGGCTTCCAGGATCCCCAGTACCACAAGGAAAAAATAAAAATAAAAAGCTTCTATCCCCATAATCAAAGGGAAAAATAAAATTCGCAGAACTGAAAACTTTGGACTTAATGGGTAAATATCATTTTATTCTTTATGTTTTGAGTTATTCTTGATGTTCTTTTTCTGGTATTTTAAGGTAACAGGCCAGATTACTTTTTTTTTTTTTTTTTGTAGTACTGGGGATGGAACCCAGGGGTGTTCTACTTCTGGGCAACATTACCAGGCATATTTTTTTATTTTTTATTTTGAAACAGGACCTCACCGAATTCCAAAGGGCCTCACTACGTAGCTGAGACTGTCCTTATACCACAATCCTCTTGTCTCAGCTTCCCAAATGCTGGATTACAAGCATTCGCCACCATGCCTGGCTAGATTATAAATTTTATGTTTTAGCCAGGCATGGTGGCACATGCCTATAATCCCAGTATTTAGGAGATTAAGAAGGATTATAGGTTTGAAGCCAGCCTCAGAAACTCAGTGAAACCCTATTTCAAAATAAAGACTAAAAAATATGGCTAGTGTTGTAGCTAGGAGGTAGAATGTCCCTGGGTTCAATCCCTAGTACTGCAAAAAAAGAAAAATTTTCAATCCCAAATGTTAGTAGATGAGAAATAGGATCTTTCACACATTGCTGGTAGAAATCTAAAATGGTACAGCCACTATAAAAAAAAATAATTGGACCTCTTTTTAAAAGCTAAACATGAAAGCCAGGAGTGGTGTCATATATTTGTAACCCCAGCATTCGGGAGGCTGAGACCAGAGGATCGTGGTTCACAGACAGCCTCACTATGCTACTTAGTGAGACTAGTTTCAAAATAAAGAATAAAAGCAAAGCATGGTGCTGCACACTTGTAATCCCAATATTTGGGAGGCTGAGACAGAAGGATCACAGTTTTTTTTGTGTGTGTGTGGTACTGGGGGTGAAACCCAGAGGCTTTCTACCTCCGGGCTATACTCCCAGACCGATTTTATATTTTATTAGGAAACAGGGTCTCACTAAGTTTCTGAGAGCCTCACTAAGTAGCTGAGGCTGGCTTCGAACCTGTGTGATCCTCCTTTCTCAGTCTCCCAAGCGTGGGGATTACAAGCATGCACCATCACCCCCGGCTAAGGATCACAGTTTTGAAGCCAGCCTCAGCTACTTAGTGAGGCTCTCAGCAACTTAGTGAGAGCCTGTTTCAAAATAAAATATAAAATAGGCCTGGAGGTAGAGCCTCCTGGGTTCCATCCCCAGGACCACACACAAAAAAAAATGTCAGGAGGTAGAATGACCCTAGGTTCCATTGCCAGTACCAAACACACACAAAAAAGCTAAACATATACAAATCACACAACCCAGTAATTGCACACTGAGATGTTCCAGAGAAATAAAGTCTTATGTCTGTAAAAACCTATGCCCAGGTGTTCTTAACAATTTCACTAATAACCCAATACCAGAAGTAACCAAAATGATCCTACAACAGGTCTAATACATTCACCTGAGTGTAAAGATATGTAATTTTGGCAGGTGTGATGGCACACGCTTGTAATCCCAGCTTTCGGGAGGCTGAGACAGGAGGATCGCTGTTCGCAGACCGCCTCAGCTACTTAGTGAGGCCCTCTGCAACTCAGTGAGACCCTGTTTCCAAATAAAGAATAGGGCTGAGAGTATAGCTCAGAGGTCAAATGCCCCTGGATTCCACCCCCAGACCCCCCACACACACACAAAAAAGATCTCTATCACCTTAAAAAGACTAATGAAATTGCTAGTCTAAGACAGTAGCACATAAACAACATAAAAAAAAACTATACTATGCATTCAGAATTGTTAGCATTTTTTTAAGTGTTATGCTTATATTGTCATAATCTAAACTTTCCTTACTCTTACTTAAAATCCTATCACTTGTGGACATCAGTGTCCTCGTATAGCGCATCCAATTAAAACCCCAAAATAGATGGGGAAACAAGTCAAAATATTAAAAAGAAGTAGGTCTGTGGATGAAGCTTTGTTATATTACTTGCCTATCTTTGTGCTAGACTCTGGGTTCTATCCCCAAGTGAAAGAAAGTGACAGAGAAAAAAAGAATTAAGAATGTTAATTCTAGTACAGAAAACAGCAGTAGTTAAAATTTTAAAAGCCTAGAAAAGTAAATCATCAAATTCAACACTCCATTCTTCTTACAGAATAATTGTTTCAAGAAGTACACAGACATATCTTGGCTGGATTTAAATAATTGATTTTTCAAATTATACTTTTCTCTTTTTTTCTTTTTTTCTTTTGCTGTACTATGGATGGAACCCAGAAGCATTCTACCTCCGAGCTACATCGTCAGCCCTATTTTATATTCTTTATTTTCAAACAGGGTCTCACTGAATTTCAAATGGCCTCACTAAGTAGCTGAGGCTGTCCTTGACCTGCAAACCTCCTATGTCAGCCTCCCAACTGCTGGGATTATAAGCATGCACCACCATGCCCGGCTTCATTATATTTATTATTTGCAGTAACACTTTTTTTTTTTAATAGAAGCTTTTTTGTGTGTGGTACTTGGGAGTGGAACCCAGAAGCTTTCTACCTCCAGGCTATACTTCCAGCCCTATTTTTTATTTTATTTGGAAACAGGGTCTCACTAAGTTGCTGAAGAGCCTCACTAAGTAGGCTGAGGATGGCTTTGAACCTGTGCGATCCTTCCTCAGCCTCCCAACTGTGGGAATTACAAGTGTGTGCCACCACACCTGGCTAAAAGCTATTTTTATTTATTTATTTTTATTTTTTGGTCCTTAGGATGGAACCCAGGGGCCTCTATCTGTGGGGTACACCCCCGACCTATTTTATACTTTATTTGGAAACAGGGTCTCACTAAGTTGCTGAGAGCCTCACTAAGTAGCTGAGGCTGGCTTTGAACCTGTACCATCCTCCTTTCTCAGCTTCCCAAGCGCGGGGATTACAAGTGTGCGCCACCACGCCCAGCTAAAAGCTATTTTTTAATAAAAGTAGCTTTTGTGAACTGACACCATCTCTTGGTCACAAATGTTCAATGGTTCCTATCCATATTTTTAGCTTATCTGTATCAAACTTAGGTTTCAATAACTGTTAATACTTCACTAATTTTTAATGTGGTATTGGAGATTGAATCCAAGGGCATTTTACTGCTGAACTACATCCCAAGCCTAACTAACCTACCAGTCACTGGCCTTAAATCTGTAATTCCTGTCTTAGCTCCTCAGTACTGGTGTTACAACTGACTTCACTGACTATTTCAGCAAGCACAGAAAATTGAGAAAGGTGAATAAAAGGTTCAAGGCCAGCCTCAGCAACTTAGCTAAAACCTGTTAAAATAAAAAAATAATACTGAGGGTATAGCTCAGTGGTACAACCAGGCTGGGTTCAATCCCTCATAGTACACACAAATAAAAACAGAAACGGGAAGAGTGTTTAGTACAAAAATGATCACCTGACTAGTCTGAAGTTCCCTTTGGTCCCTGGGATGTCTGTAGGAAACTCATCAGGTGTACCACTTCCACATGATCTATAACATTCTGGCCGAAGACAACTTGAGTCATCAAGTTTATAAATCTGAAAAGTTTCAAAGACACTAATACATTTGCCAACTACATAATTAACAATTAAGGTAAAATGGTTTCTATTTTCACAGAATTTTATATACCTTGGCATTAGCATATCCAAGTTTGATGGTAATATTCCTTTCCAACTCATTTTTGAACCTCACAGTGTGAACACCAGAAATAGCTTTTACCACAGTGGATTTACCATGAGCAACATGACCAATTGTACCTATATAAAATAAACAAAAAAATATGTACCATATCATACCAAATTTTCAATTAAAAAACCAAAGCTATAACTCACTATAAGAGTGTAAACCTATAACCAACACTGATTTTAATCCTCCCACAATTCTCTTCATAAATTCTGTTCTGAAACATGACTGAAGAAAATTTTTCATGAACAAAACTTGTTTAACATAAGCTATTTATTCTATTAATCTGAAAGATTATTTTCATTTAAACATTCAGCAATAGGTACACAAAATTTTGTATGTTAAAAAAAAACCTTCTAGAGCCAGGCATGGTGGAGCAGGCTTGTAATCCCAGCATTTGAAAGGCTGAGATTGGAGGATCACGGTTTTCAGACAGCCTCAGCTACTTAGGCCCTTCGCAATTTAAGTGAGACCCTGTTTCAAAATAAATAATAAATAGGGCAGGGATTGTAGCCCGGAGGTCAAATGCCCCTGGGTTCAATACCTAGACCCGCAAAACGAAACAAAAAAACCTCCCAGTATTTCAAAAGTAGGGTCAAAGGTTTACCAGCTTCTGAAACAAAAAACATCAAATCCATGAAAAACAGAAAATATGATTTTAATAACAATTATGATGAGTTGTATATATCTTATGACTTTTAGTGACTCTGAGTCTCGCTAGGTTTTACTATTTATAAAGACCCTAAAATATGTGAAGTTTTCACTCAGTTAAAATTATTTCTCAGTCCTGGCATGGAGGCGCACACTTACAATCCCATCATTTGGGAGGCTGAGATGAAGAGGATGGCAGTTCATGGACAGTGTCAGCTACTTAGTGAGCCCTCTGCAACTAACTGAGACTCTGTTTCAAAATAAAAAATAAAAAATAGGATTGGGGGTGTAGCTCAGAAGTAGAATACCCCTGAGTTCCATTCCCAGTACAAAAAAAAAAAAAGAAAGAAAAAAGAAAAATTATTTTTCTTATAAAGCACTAAATTAGCCACGCATTCAGGAGGCAGCGGACAGCCTCAGCTATTTAGTGAGGCCCTCTGCAACTTAGTGAGACCCTGTTTCAAAATAAAGAATAAAAAATAGGGCAGGGGGTGTAGCTCTGCAACTTAGTGAGACCCTGTTTCAAAATAAAGAATAAAAAATAGGGCAGGGGGTGTAGCTCAGAGTTAAAATGACCCTGGGTTCCATTCCCAAACCCACCAAAAAAAATAAAAAAGTAAAGCACTAAGTATATCAATTTAAAAAAATGTACACTGTCCCAGGCATAGTGGTGCAGACCTAAAATTCTGGTACCTGGGCGTCAGACAGGAGAATTACAGGTTCAAGACTAGCAACTTAGAGCTCTCAGCAACCTACTGAAACCCTGTGTATAACCAAAAAAAAAAAAAAAAAAAAAAAAAAAGACCCAGGGGTGTAGCACAAAGGTAGGTCACACACACACACACACACACACACACCTTATAAAGGGCTTAACAACATCCTATTCAACACAGCTTATAAAGGGCTTAACAACATCCTATTCAACAAGCAAAACTTTTGCAAACACTGCTATATGCAACAAATATTTTCATCTCTAAAACTGATCGTATATATATAGATATATATAGCATGATCCCTTTTCACATATCTATAGAACTTTCCATCATATCTATTGTTACTTTTGTTGTTCTTAGGAGAAAGGAAAATTGATGGGGTTTAAATCCAGGGCTTCCTGAAATGATAGGCAAGCAATCTACCCACTGAGGTACAACCTCAACTCTCATGACACTCTGTAAAGCAGAAATACAGTGCATTACTTCTATTTTTCTAAGACCTAGAAGGTGCTTTGCATACAAGAGCTAAAATTATTTCTAAAATATATCAATCTTACTATAAATCAGTTAATCACACAAGATTAAAATTCCTTTTTGGAGAGTAATCAAGTCAGGGATCCTGGACTACAGTACTCCTTATGTATTCATTTATTCTTACCTATATTAATTGTAGCTTGTCTGCTAATCACTTCTTGTGAAAGTGGAGTCAACTTAGTAACATCCTGCAATGAAATTTCATTTATTCATTCATTTTTTTAGTGGTAGTGGGGACTGAACCCTGGGGCCTTCTAACTCCAAGATACACTTCCAAATCCAATTTTATTTTCTGTTTTGAAACAGGGTATTAAGAGGCTGCTTACTGAGACAGTTCTGGAACCTGCAACCCTCCTGTCTTTGCCTCACAAGTACTGGGATTACAAGTGTGTATACATCTAATTTGAAACAAAGTTTTTCTTTGACTTCAAGTTTGTTATGTACAGAATCCTGACTTCTATTTGTCTCTGGGACAAAAGGAGCCTTTACTGTAAATGCTTTTTGTTTCAAAGACAGAGTTGAGGGGTTGACAGGGATACTACAAAAAGACAATTCCACAGCTGTGTTTAACGTCCATGCTTGTCATCCCCGCGCTTGGGAGGCTAAGACAAGAGGATCAAGCAGGTTCGAAGCCAGCCTTGCTGGCTTAAGAGGCCCTGTTTCCAAAAATAAATAAATAAATAAATAAATAAATAAATATATACATATACATATACATATACATATACATATACATATACATACATATACATATACATATACATATACATATACATATACATATATATATATATATATATATATATATATATATATATATATATATATATATATGAAAATGGGTCTGGGAGTGTAGCCCGGAGGTAGAAGGGTTCCCAGAAACCCTAGTACAACAAAAAAAAAAAAAAAAAAAGGAAAATTCTAAAGCTGGGCGTGGTGATGCACGCATATAATCTCAGTATTCGGGAGGCTGAGGCAGGAGGATCACGGTTTGCGGACAGCCTCAGCTACTTAGGCCCTCTGCAACTTAGTGAGACGGTTTCAAAATAAAAAGTAAAAAATAGGACAGAAGGCGTAGCTCGGAGGCCCCTGGGTTTCATCCCCAAACCCGCCAAAAAAAAAAAAAAAAAGACAATTCTAGCTTTCAATTTACTACAGAAGACCTTGAATTCCGACACCAACTCCCAAATGTTACTAAAAATTGATACCAAAGCACGTTTCCATGCGTTTATTAAAGGTGAAAAGCTTAATAAGCTCAATATATGCTTCCTTCCTAAACCTTCAGAGATAAAGGCTTTAAATATCGGCCGAATTCTTCAGAAATTCAAGGTCTCTCCTCACCCACTGCGTGTCCTAGAGCGCTGTTAGGCTCTTACCTATCCCATGTTCTTCACAGCCCAGCACTGCCTCGTCCCACTCTTTCCCCATTTCTGAAGTCACTCTATATGTTCACAAAGTACAGTCTTACCAAGCTAGTGAGATCCTGCCGAGAAAGGTGCGGCTGACCCAGACTCACTCCAGCTGCACTCCCCGCCATCTTGTCCACTGAGCTGAGGCCACACAGTACGGAGGACCCCCCCGTGGGCGGGGCCAGTAAGCAAAGGCGGGAAGGCCAACTGAGGTCCTGAACTGGAAAAAAAAAAGATGACAGATTTTGCAGTGGCCTCACTATCTGAACTTTCCTGTAACTGGAGTTGCATAAAGACGTCAGGAAGAATTATTTTAAAACATAATGGAAAGTTTCGTGCTCTACTCGTTGGACTTATTAGATATTTGTTCAGGCAACACCAAGAGCAGCTTCTGAAAAGACCCCTCTGCCAGAGGAGTAAAGCACTTAAACAGGGTGCTGCCGCAAAGCCCTTTCCTCTTCCGGAAACCTGACACTCTTTTTCAGTTGTCAGAGCAGGAAGAGAAGTTATTAGCTTAATTATTTCTAACGTTTGTCTGCACTTTTACCCATTTCTATAATGAAGCCGGGTCGGCTCGTGATCCTTGCCCGCCTCTAACAGCAACTCTTAGGAGAAATTTGCATACTGACCTATCCTTGCTTGCGTCCCCTCGCGGACCCTGGCCGGACTTTGATGGAGAGTCCTTGCGTTGACATTTGATGATGTGCTTAACTGCATAACCAACCAAAAGCAAAGTCCAGCATGTTTCCAGGGAGCAACCTCAAGGTCTAAGGTCATGATTCTAGTCTGTGGTGTCACACTCATATTTGAACTTTATAATCTATCATTGTACTTCATAAATTCTATCATTGATCACTAAGAATTGTAGGAAACAATAACTGACAACTAAGCCAGGCATTGTGGCACATGTTTGTCATCTCAGTATTCGGGACGCTGAAACAGAATCGCGCTTCACAGCCAGTCTAAGCTTCTTAGGCCCTCTGCAATTCAGTGAGACCCTGCTTCAAAAAAATAAAAAGATTAAAAAATAGGGTTGGGGTGTGGTTCAATGGTAGAATACTCCTGGAATACATCCCCCTATACCGCAAAAAACCAAACAAACAAACAAAAAAACAGTAATAATAACTGACAACTCTAGCATATACTTTATAAGTATTAATTAGTTAAAATAATCCCAAGCCGGGCGTGGTGGCACATGCTTATAACCTCAGTACTTGGGAGGCTGAGACCCCAGGATCGCTCAGGTTCAAAGCCAGCCTTAGCTAAGTAGTAAGGCTCTTGGCAACTTAGACCCTGTTTCCAAATAAAAATATAAAATAGGAGCTGGGCGTGGTGGCGCATGCTTGTAATCCCAATTTTCAGGAGCTGAAGGATCACGGTTCACAGATAGACCCAGCTACTTAGTGTGGCCCTCCGCAATTTAGTGAGACCCTGTTTCAAATAAAGAATAAAAATTGGGGCAGATGGAATTGCTCTCAAGTCGAATGCCCCAGGGTTCCATCAACAACAACAGCAACAACAACAACAACAACAACAACAACAACAACAACAACAACAACAACATTCCATTCAAGCGTGGTGGTGCACACTTGCAATTCCAGCATTTGGGAGGCTATAACAAGAAGATCATAGTTTATGGACAGCCTCAGCTACTTAGTAATGCCCTCCACAACTCAGTAACCTCTGTTTTAAAATTATAAATTAAAAAATTGGGCTGGGGTGTTGTTTGGAAATAGAATGCCCCTGGGTTCTGTACTAGTATTGGGGAGAGGTTTTAAAATGTATTAATGTACCAGTATTGGGAAAGATTTCCAATTTTGAAAATATATCGTTTGTACTAAAGAAAGCCAGGATTGGCAGGAAGAAGGGACTTGTAATTTACATTTTTAAAGAGAAGAAAAGAAAGCTGGAGCCAGGGAAGAATCTCTTTACATTTCTAAGGAGAGACAGAGGGCCTATGGGATGGGAGGAAATCCCAGATGGGAGAAGCAATTTAACACATCTTGGGGGTATAACAAAAAGTGTAGAGGTTTGTGTTTGGAGACAGGGCTGCCCCCACTTCTGGGGCAAATCCGGCTGGAGAGAGCAGAACACTGGGCTAGAGATAGGACAACATATCTACAGATCAAAGGACCTGCCACAGACTTGGTCAGGATAAGAATACTCAGCATACTGGGGTTTTTGGTGTATTCATTCGAATTGTCCCCTTGTGCCACTCTCGGGCACAGGGCTATAAACTATCTCCTGTATTTCTGTCTTTTTAATAAACTTCTTTAAATCTTCAGCAAGAGTTCAGGCTAATGTATATTTATACTTAGCTCAGAACAAGAACCTGCAGTTTTTCTGTTTTTCTGTTTGTGTAGTTGTGTTGGGGGAATTATTTCTCCCCTCACACACCGAACATATCTCACCACAACAGGTTCCATTCCCGGTACCACAATTTTTTTTTAATTCAAATACATTTCTATTTTACAATTAAGCTGAGTTTAGAAGGATTTACTTGCCGAACTGCATCCACTAGTGCATGGTGGAGCTGGAATTACTAAAATAATGCTATGATGCTTCCTTTGATGTTTACGAAGCTCATTAAAGTAGTGCTGCTTGACATAGGCTTGTGCCTACATGTTCCTGTGTGAAACTGTATACCTTCTCTTCCTTCAAATGGCCTACTATATAGTGTTGTTTACATTTTCTAATTATAAGCATATGCTTATGATAGAAAATCTATTATGTTAAAAACAAATGAAAATGTTTGGAATAGATCAGAACTGACTTGCTTAAGATTCTTTGATATCTTGCATTGACAAAGGTGTCACAAAACTCAAAATTAATTTTGAAGCCGGGCATGGTGGCGCACGCTTGTAATCCCAGAGCTTGGGAGGCTGAGACAGGAGAATCACACAGGTTCGAAGCCAGCCTCAGCTACTCAGTGAGGCTCTCAGCAATTTAGTGAGACCCTGTTCCCAAATAAAGTATAAAATAGGTCTGGGAGTATAGCCTAGAGGTAGAAAAGCTCCTAGGTTCCACCCCCAAGACCACAAAAAGTATATAAAAATAGTAAGAAATTAATTTTGGAACCATAAGTTACCATAAATCCTAGATCCAAACCTCTTTCTAAATTTTAACTACACAAATTGACGAGACTTCAGCAAATTAAGAAATCCTATCACAAAATAAAAAGCCAGGCATGGTGGCACACGCTTGTAATCTTAGCATTTGGGAGGCTAAGATAGGAGGATCATGGTTCATGGACAGCCTCAACTAATACTTAGGCCCTTTGTAACTCAGTGAGACCCTGTTTCAAAAATAAAGAATAAAAAGTAGGGCTGGGGTATAGCTCAGAGGTAGAATGCCCCTGCTTCCATCACCGATACAGCAATAAAATAAAATGAAATAGCCAATGTGATGGCCCATGCTTGTAATCCCAGCATTTGGGAGGCAGACATAGGAGTATCTTGGTTCAAGGACTGCCTTAGCTACTTAGGGAGGCAATTCGCAACGGAGACCCTACTTCAAAAATAAAGGCCTAAAAAATAGGGCTGGGATTGTAGCTCAGAGGTATAGTGCTCCTGGGTTCCATTCCCGGTACCACAAAAAAATATATAAATAAAATAAAATAATAAAAATAAAATAGGGCTGGAGGTGTAGCTCAGAGCTGAAATGTGTGCTGATATTGGAAAATGGCTTTGATATTAATTTCCAAATGTATAAAAATTTCCTTGGCACTAATTTCAAAATGTACAAAGTATTCAGGGCTTGGATACTGCCAAGCACTTAGGCAGCTTGTTATAATGCAGAGTTCCCTCACCAAATGTGATTAGCAAGTGCACAAAAGAGTTGTAGCCCAGGGACTCCATATTTTAAAGACAAGTTTACATAATAAATAACTTCTAGCAGATAGACTAAAACTTCCCAAGGACATGGGAGAATGGTACAGGCCTCTGTCAAAGGGGACAGATACCATGTGACCCCTGACTTTGTTAATCAAGTAACACATTTTGGGTCTTAACAAAGACTTGGGCTTGCACAAGAAACAGGGGTAGACCTACACCTGCATCAAGTCAGGAGCAAATGAATCTAAGAGAGTGAATCTGTATAATCATATTAAAATCATAATAATCAAAATCAAATCATATCATAATCATGTAAGATGGTGAATCCTCAAAATCATATCAAAAGGCTTGTCCCAGGTTAATATACGGACCCACACCTAGTGAGGTTAGGAAGACTATTGGTTAGGCAAGATAGAAGATAATAAATCTTTATAAAAACTGTTCTGTATCCAAAAACTTTAGTGTCTTATTTTCAAGACACTCTACTATGTCACTCTCTGATATAGTGCTTTATAATACTCTGTCCCTTCTTTCTACCTTTGTAATAGTAAAATTGCTTAAGCTTTAAGCATAGTTCTGGCTATTCTTTTTTAAAGTAGCTAAGAACAAGAACCCATAGCTCCATCTCACACTGTTACAGAATGCCCCTGAGTTTAATCTCCAACACCAGAAAATAAAGTTGTACTTTATCTAACACTAGTTCCTGGGGCTTTTTCCCATTTTTTCACCCTGAAAATAGTGTGTTACAGCCTTCACTACAATATCTACCAGTGTGTATGTGCATGATCACACATCTGTGCTCAATTTTCTTCATTATTCTAAAATATAATTTTACATTTAACATTAGAAAAAAAAACGGATGATTTTATTTAAATTCAGTTTTACTTTATTGCTTACAACTGGACATTTTCTACACTTTTTAAAGTTATTCAATTAAATCAGTAGTATTAGTTTACTGACATTAATAATTGATGTCTAGCAACTTCCTCTGTCTAGCCTTTATCACCTATATTCCCCTGAATTACTCTGTATTTTTCATGTCTCAAAGCTTATTTCTTATACTTCTCTTTCATTTATTCTGCCTTTGATAATCTTATCAATAGCTATCTGTATGTTTTTATCTCAAACTCTTATCTTTTGACTCATGTATATAATTTTTTTACCTCCACCTGAATATTAATAGATATCTCAAACTGCACATACTCCAAACTACATGCCAAATCTCCACCTTCTGAATCTGTCTCCTTTTTTTCCTCCCACCCCTGCCTGGGTATTGAACCCAGGAACTTGTTCTTACCTGGCAAGTGCTCTACCACTGAAATATTCACATTCCCAGCCCCTCAATGTTGCTTCACTTGCAGTCCTCTTGCACTGTTATGATAACTCTAAAGGAGTTCAACAAGAAACATAGTGATGATCCTTGAATCCTTTTTGTTTGTTTTTTAACTTGTAAAGTATTTTATTGTGAACTTTGATGAACAGCCACTTGTTTACAGTTTACAGTAAACTGGGTAAGCTTTAGTTTTTGTTGTTGTTCTTTTGTTTTTACATTGATACATACAATTTATGTATGTATCACTTTACATTGATACAACATATTTATAGGGATCCATATTGTTTTAATACACATGTACATGGTATAATATTTACATCAAATTAAGCATATTTATCTCTGTAAACAGCATTTATTTCTCTCAATTTTTTATATCCTTTTTGTAATGGGAATTGAATATAGATAGCATAACAAGCTTTACCCCCCCAACTTTTTATTGTTTATTTTAAAACAGGATCTCAAACCTGAAGTCCTGTCTCTGCCTCCCTAATATTATTTACAGGCATATATTATCATCCTGGCTCCCAAAGATAATTTCTACATCCTAAAAACTCAGTTTTTTTCTTTTAGGTTCTTTTGTGTGTGTGTGGTACTGGGGTTCCTGGAAACCCTTCTACCTCCGGGCTACACTCCCAGACCTATTTTTTATATTATTTTATAAATTTTGGAAACAGGGTCTCTTAAGCCAGGGTGGCTGGCTTCAAATTTGTGGGATTCTCCTGTCTCCACCTCCCAAGCATGGGGATCACAAGCATGTACCACCATGCCCAGCATCTTTCAGGTTTTTAATGGCTATCTATATTATAATGAATACGTGTGTGTGTGTGTGTGTGTGTGTGTGTGTGTGTGTGTGTGTGTGTGTATGGTTGTTTTGTTTTGTTTTGTTAGATAGGTTCTCACTAAGTTTCACTAAGTTGCTGTGTGTTTTGGTTTTGAACCTGAAGTCCTCCTATATCAGCCTCCCAGGTAATAGGATTTCAGGCATGTGTCATGGGGCCTGGCTTCCAGATGTCTGAAATGCACTGTACATTATTATTATATATAGTAATCAATTATGCTGTAGCAAACAATTACTTCTTGATCCTAACTGTAACATAGTATCCATATTTCCCCATTCTTCCCCAGCTCCTCATTCTCCCCATCTTCTGTTAATCACTGCTCTACTCTAAACATCTCTAAGATCAACATTCTTAGACTCCATGTATGATTGAAATGAAGTAGTACTTGACTTTCTGTGCTTGGCTTATTTCACATACATAATTTCTAGTTCATCCATGTTGTTGTAAATGACAGGATCTTATTTTTATGGTTGAATAGTATTTCATTGTGTATACGTATTATATGTATTGATAGACACATAGAGATGAACACATCTGATGATTCCTTTCCTTGGCTATTTTGATTTGTGCTGCAACAAACATGGACATATATCTCTTTAACATACTGATTTCATTTCCTTTGGATAGATATACTTAGTTGTGGGATAGTTCTTAATTTTTATATTCTTTTTTAGAACCTCCATACTGGTTTCTATAATAATTTTATATTTATTTATTTATTTATTTATTTATTTATTTTTGCGGGTCTGGGGATGGAACCAAGGGTCATTTGATCTCTGAGTGACACCCTCAACCCTATTTTTATTCTTTATTTTGAAACTGGGTCTCACTGAGTTGCAGAGGGCCTCACTAAGTAGCTGAGGCTGTCTGCGAACCGCGATCCTCGGGTCTCAGCCTCCCGAATGCTGGGATTACAAGCGTGCGCCACCACACCTGGTTTTGATATGGCTTTTTTACATAGCAGTAGATGCCCAGGGACAGCCTACTCTACCCAACTGCCTAATCTTTGCTCACAGTCCCTAATTTGACGAAATAAAGACTCTGACCCCGGCACTCTTCTGTAAGGCCCCTTATTTGCTGTAATAGATGTCAGTTAGTAGGCCACGCCTGCGCTGTAAGGCGCGGGTGGGGGAGGGGCAAAGAGAAAGGGGATTGACCCTACAGGCCACCAGAGGTGGGGTAACTGGTTGTCATTTGGTGCCTCATAATCTTGTACACTTGCAGTTTGATGCCGAACTCCGATAGTTACACATTGTTAACACACTGGGAACTGATAGGCCTACCGATCTAAAAAGAAACTCGGGAAAGGTAACCATCAGAAAGGAAGTTGGTGGTTCCACAAGGTTATTCTTGCCATGCCCAAGAATAAAGGTAATGATGTTGAATTACGAGACTCTGTTACTGTTAGTTCTGGTACCCCTATTTCTGACGCCTGATCTAAAATATAAATGACCATTGTGGGTCTCTAGTCACCTGAAGAGAGATCTCCAACGGGTACTCCTGGGTTTCATAAAAGAGACCCTTTATTCTTCCCAACTTTCAAAAACTTGCTTTAATGACCTCAGACACTCTTGGATGGGTAACTTTAAGGACTGTTAAGAATATTATTAAGGAGCTGGGCGTGGTGGCTCAGGCTTGTAGTAATCCCTGCGCTTGGGAGGCAGAGACAGGGGTTTAAGAGACCCTGTTTCCAAATAAAAATATAAAATAGGTCTGGGAGTGTAGCCTGGAGGTAGAAGGGTTCCATCCTAGTACCACTAATATATATATTTATTATGGATATGCCATCTACCATGAGAATAGTAGGTGAAACCATCATACATTTTAAGGTTTTATCTCTACTGATTTATTTTCACCTAGCACTTTACAGAGTTAAACATTTTATCCTAAAGACTTGTTATATATTTAGGAAAGTTTTCAACTTTCTTTTCACTAGATATAAGTCTATTTACTTGAGATTTCCAAAGTAGAAAAATTAACCTTTGTAAAAGCATGCACAGTCACTATTGAACTCTTATTTAAGAGCTTAAATGTTTGTTGTTTTTGATAGCCATATAATTTCTTGAAAAAAACTAGGGAAAAACCAAAATGATTCTGTAGGAGAAAACTGTTTCACAGCATACAAGACTGACTTTTTGTTCTTGGGCCACAATCAGACTTTGTTTATTTTACTTAACAGCTAACATAAGAAATTCTAGTGTTTTCTCTTTTAGCAGTTTCCTGGTGCTTATCCTTTATCACATTTCATTACAATTCTATGCCTTCCGTACACAAACAGTGTAACAAATGTATTCCATTTTATCTCCAGAACCAACTGACAAGTTATTTTTGTAGCTAATTATTGAGGAGAAAAGGGAGGCTTTAATCTATGTAGAAAAGGAATATACTTCCTGTTAAGAATTATGTAGTTTCTATAAAATCCCTGGTTATTTTAGGTGATTACTAGACCATTTTAGTACATGCTTTGTCCTCTCTTTTATTTGGATCAAACCCAGGGACATTCTACCTCTGAGCTACATCCCAAGCCCAATTTTTTATTCTTTGTTTTGTTTGTTTAAAGTACTGGGGCTGGAACCCAGGGGCATTCTACCTCAGAGCTATACCCCAGCCCATTTTCTATTCTTTATTTTGAAACAGGATTTCACTGAGTTGCAAAGGGCCTCATTAAGTAGCCAAGGCTGTCCACAAACCGTGATCTTCCTGTCTCAGCCTCCCGAATGCTGGGATTACAAGTGTGCACCACCATGCCCAGGTTTTATTCTTTATTTTGAAACAGGGTCTCACCGAGTTGCAAACAGCTTCACTAAATAGCTGAGGCTGGCTGTGAATCCCAATTCTCCTGTTTCAGTCTCTCAAATGCTGGGATTACAAGTGTGCACCACAATGCCTGGCGTCCTTTTTATTTGTAATGATGACGTTTCCAGTTTTCTTGCAAAGCTATTAATTCTAAAGGTAAAATAATCTCTCTTAGTAAGTGTTCAATAATTTTTTTTTTATATTACCTAACCTATGCTTAACTCCATGCTTAGATGTGTAATAATTTCCCCTTTGATTCTTATGGGTTGGAAGTGGGTTTTTTTTTGTTGTTGTTGTTGTTGTTTGTTTGTTTTAGTTTCTTGTGGCACTGGGGATGGAACCCAGGGGCATTCTATCTCCAACCTACACCCCCAGCCCTATTTTTTAATTTTTTGGGGGAATGGTATACTTGGGGGGTAGAACCCAGGGGCTTTTCTACCTCTGGGCTACACTCCCAAACCTATTTTATACTTTATTTGAAAACAGGGTCTCACTAAGTTGCTGAAAGCCTCACTCAGTAGCTGAGCCTGGCTTCGAACCCGTGCGATCCTCCTGGCTTCGAACCCGTGCGATCCTCCTGTCTCAGCCTCCCAAGTGCTGAGATTACAAGTGTGCGCCACCACGCCCGGCCTAGAGGATTTGGTTTTAAGGATGTGTTTGAAAGTCAAATGCCTCTCAGACCTCATGCTTATAAGCATGTCCCACTACACTGGCTTTTCTTTAATTTTTTTGGTTTTTTTGGTTTTTTTTTTTTTTTTTGTGGTACTGGGGATGGAACCCAGGGACCTTCTGATCTTCTACCTCTGGGCTTCACTCCCAGACCTATTTTTATTTTATTTAAAAACAAGGTCTCACTAAGTTGCTGAGAGCCACACTCAGTAGCTGAGGCTGGCACTGAACCTGTGTGATCCTCCTGTCTCAGCCTCCCAAGCGTGGGGATTACAACCGTGCACCACCACACCTGGCCTTTTCTTTAATTTTTTAAAAATGAACTTTTTCTAGCAGGGCATGGTGGTGCACACTTGTAATCCCTGTGCTTGGGAGGTGGAGACAGGAGGATCGCGCAAGTTCGAAGCCCCTCGCTGGCTTAAGAGACCCTGTTTCCAAATAAAAATATTAAAAATAAGTGTCTGGGAGTGTAGCCCAGAGGTAGAAGGGTTTCCAGGAACCCAAGTACCAACCACCAAATAAATAAACAAACAAACAAACAAACAAACTTTTAATAATTTAGTTTATAAAAATTATACAGATTTTTATGGTTAATCTCTTATTTATCTTTACTACTTAGGTAAAGGAGGCAAAAACAGGCGCAGAGGTAAGAATGAGAATGAATCTGAAAAAAGAGAGTTGGTGTTTAAAGAGGATGGGCAAGGTAAGACTTTAGGCTCATTTTATTGTCATTGTTTTGTTGTTATTATAGTTTTAATTTTTAACCTAAAAGGGATTTTAATCATAATCCTGATCATTTGGGCCTATAGTAGCGATTTGCTTTTCTCCATTTATTTTTATTCCCACTTGTCAGACCTATTAAACATTTTTTATAATACTATTCTGGATTCATTGATGGTATTTTTTTTAATATTAGTTTAACCTGGGTGTAGTGGTACACGAGTTTGTAATCCCCACACTTGGGAGGCTGAGACAGGAGGATCGCACAGGTTCGAGGCCAGCCTTAGCTACTCAGTGAGGCTCTCAGCAACTTAGTGAGACCCTGTTTCCAAATAAATATGTCTGGGAAGCCAGGTGTAGTGATGCACGCTTGTAATCTCAGCATTCGGGAGGCTGAGACAGGAGGATCCAGGTTCACAGACAGCCTCAGCTATTTAGTGAGGCCCTTTGCAACGCAGTAAGACCCTGTTTCAATTTAGGACCTTGTACCTTGGAAGTAGAATGCCCCTGGATTCCATCCCCAGTGCCACAATCAATCAATCAATCAATCAATCAATCAATAGAAATATCATAGGTCTGGGAGTATAGCCCAGAGGTAGAAAGCCCCTGGGTTCCTCCCCCAGTACCATCAAAAAAATAAAAAAATAAGATAATAGTTTATTTTATGTGGAAGAACATGCTATAACTGATTTTGAATTTTAGTGTGCAAAGCAAATTAAGTATAGATGCAGTCTTTATTTTGTTTTATTTTATTTTGTGTGTGGTATTGGGGATTGAATTTAGGGGTGTTCTACCTCCAAACTTCATTCCCAGCCCTATTTTTATTCTTTTTTTGTTGTTGTTGTTGGTACTGAGGTTCTTGGGAACCCTTCTACCTCTGGGCTACACTTCCAGACCTATTTTCTATTTTTATTTGGAAACAGGGTCTCTGCCATTGAGGCTGGTGCAATCCTCCTGTCTCCGCCTTCCAAGCAGGGTAGGGGGTAGATTACAAGCATGCCACCACACCAGGCTTTATTCTTTATTTTGAAACAGGGTCTCCCTAAGTTGTAGAGGGCCTCATGAGGCTATCTTCAAGATTGCAGTCCTCCCATCTCAGCATTCCAACTATTGCTATTATAAGCATGTGCCACCACACCTAGCTAGATATTTAAATTTAATATTCTATAGTCAAAATAATTATTCACTAGCTATATGAAGCTCAAGTTAATTATAATTATAGTGCATATATAGTGATTACATTAATACTTCATTTTCATTTTTATAATGTTTCCACCAAGATAGAAATGTTTTATTGAATAGTACAAATATAATACATAATCCACATTCAGATTACCTCAAGTATTATAGTCATTGATAGTACTTTTTTTTTTTTTTTACTGTAATGGGGATAGAACCCAGGGCATTCTACCTCCAAGTGATACCTCCAGCCTTATTTTTTATGCTTTATTTTGAAATAGGGTCTCAATGAGTTGCAAAGGGCCTCACTAAGTAGCTGAGGCTGGCTTCGAACCTACACAATGCTCCTATTTCCGACTCCCAAATGGTGGACATGCGCCACCACATCCAGCTTCTAGTACTGTATAACAAAACAAGTTTTTGTTTTTGATAGTGGGGAATAAACCTAAAAGGGCTTCTACCCCTATCCATTTTTTAAATTTTTAATGTGTGTGTGTGTGTGTGTGTGTGTGTGTGTGTGTGTGTGTGTGTGTGTGTGTGTGTGTTATTTGAGGGTAGAACCCAGGGGCTTTTCTCCCTCGGGGTATACTCCCAGACCTATTTTATACTTTATTTGGAAACAGGGTCTCACTAAGTTGCTGAGGCTGGCTTGAAAACTGTGCGATTCTCCTGTCTCAGCCTCCCAAGCACTGGGATTACAAGCATGCGCCACCACGCCCAGCTTAATTTTTAATTTTGAAACATGGTCTCACTAGGTCTGAGAGTCTTTTGCTGAGATTGGTTTTGATCTTACAATTCTCCAATCTCAGCCTTTCATGTACTGGGATTACCAGTATGTGCCATCATGATCAGCTTCATGTTTCTTTGTAAGATAAGTTTGATAGTCATGTCATAAATAGAAGCTACTAAAAAAATGACATCTTTAATTACATAAAACATGTTTTCTGGCGGGGTGTGGTAGCACATGCTTGTAATCCCAGCATTTGGGAGGCTGAGATTGGAGGATTGCAGTTTGCAGACACCCTCAGCTACTTAGTGAGGCCCTTTGCAACTCAGTGAGACCCTGTTTCAAAATAAAGAATAAAAAATAGAGCGGTGGTGTTGCTTGGAGGTAGAATGCCCCTGGATTCCATCCCCAGTGCTGCAAAAAATAAAAATAAAAAATTTAAAAAAGCATGTTTTTTGGCTAAAGAGTTATTTAGCCTTTATTTTCATCACTCCCTTTAAATGGTGGCTTTATTTTTAGGGCCAACTTTTTTAGTTTCTTATTTCATTTTTTCTTATTATTTCTTTCCATCTTGGAAAATTGCTAAGTAGAAATGTAGGCTCACTAGCTGTGGTTATTACTGCCACATTAGTACCTCAAAATATAGCTTTTCAGTTTTGTCCTGAGTAATCAGTTGATATTTTTTTTGGGGGGGTATTCCTAAAATCTTAGTGACAGATTTATAAATTCTCTACTTACATTCCCATATTCCACTCTTGTTTTTGTTGCTAAATTCTACAAGAAGCCAGGCATGGTTATTATACTCCCACTACTTGGTAGGCTGAGACAGGAAGAACACAGATTTGATGCCAGTGTGCAGTAACTAAGCCAGACCTGGTTTCAAAGTTAAAAGGGTTGAGTGTGTATATCTGAGGTAAAATACCCTTGGGTTCAGTCCCCAAAACCAGAAAAAAATTATTTCTAGATTCTAGAAAATATTTTTCGGTGAGAGTTAATGCTTATATTGTTTTTTGTTTGTTTGTTTTAAGCCACTGGGTTGTGGGGCAGTTTATGTATTTTTTTATTTTTATGTGGATCATATTGACAATGGCATACACTTAGAATGTGCTTGGTGCCCTCCCCACCCCTACTTCCCTTTTCCCCCTTTCCCAACAATAAGTGTTCAGGTTAACCATTCTACATTCATTCTTTTACATGTATTTGAATGTAGCTCCTCCATTAATCAACCTCACCCTTCTTCCTCCCCTCCCCTTCCTTTCTGGCTTTGCTAAGATTTCTCCTCCATTATCTGGAGTCCCTCTGGTATCCCCAGTGCTCCCTAGTTTGGGAATATTAGAGAAACATATGTCCCTTCTCATTCTGTGCTTGGCTGATCTCACTTAACATAATATTCTCAAAGTCTTTCCATCTTTTTTTGAATGACATGATTTTGTTCTTTATAACTGAGTAGAATTCCATCATGTGTATTTCTCATAATTTTGCAATCCATTCATCTGTTTATGGAGACCTAGGTTGGTTCCATATTTTGGCTATTATGAATTGTGTTGCTATGAACATGGGTATGCATATGTTACTGTAGTTCTTTGATTTCAACACCTTTGGAAACATACCCAGGAGTGGCATAGCTGGATCATATGGTGGATCCAGCCCCAGTTTTCTAAGGAATCTCCACACAGATCTTCATAGTGGCTGAACTAGTTTGCACTCCCACCAACAGTATGCTTATATTCTTACAGTGAAATCAGGACACTTTGGCAAGTATTTTAATTAAACACTTTTCTTCTGTGGTATTGGGAATCGAACCCAGGGACATTCTACCTCTGAACTATACCCCAGCCCTATTTTTTATTCTTTTTTTTTTTTTGCATTTTTTTTGCATATTGGATGGAACCCAAGAGGATTCTACCTCTGAGATACACCCCCTGTCCTATCTTTTATTCTTTATTTTGAAACAGTCTCACTAAGTTGCGGAGGGCCTCACTAAGGAGCTGAGGCTGTCCGTGAACCATGATCCTCCTGTCTCAGCCTCCCGAATGCTGGAATTACAAATATGCACCACCATCCTTGGCTTCTTCTTTATTTTTGAAACAGGGTCTGTCTCACAGAGTTGCAAAGGACCTCAATAAGTAACTAAGGCTGGCTGCAAACTTAGATCATCCAGTCTCAGCTGGAATTATAAGGTGTGCTACCATTCTCACGTTCAACATTTTATATTTTACCTAGAACAACATCCTTGTGTTTTACAAACTTTAGAATAATCACTGAGTATTCTTTTTTGTTTTATTTATTAGATTTTTTATTGGTGCATTGTATTTATATATCATAATGGGGTAAAAAACTTGCGTAGACATAAATGCACACAGCAGTGGGGAGGCTGACACAGAAGGATTACTGTTTGAGGACAGCCTCAGCTACTTAATGAGGCCCTTTGCAACTCAGTGAGATCCTGTTTCAAAATAAAGAATAAAAATAGGGCTGGGGGTAGAGCTTGGAGGTAGAATGCCCCTGGGTTCCATCCCCAGTACTGCAAATAAATAAATAAAAGAACAAAAGAACAAAAATATATGGTGGGATGTAAACTACTACAACTATTATGGAGATCAGTGTGGAAGTTCCTCAAAAGACTAGGAATGAAATGACAATGAGCCAGCTAGACCAGTCTTTGGTATCTTTCCAAAAGAATTAAAGTCAGCATATTACACATAAATACCCAAGTTTACAGCAGCACAATTCACAATGGCCAATTTATGGAACCAACCTATGGTTCTGTCTTCAGACAAATGGATAACAAAAAATGTGTTATAGCCAGGCGTGGTGGGCACGCTTGTAATCCCCGCGCTTGGGAGGCGGAGACAGGAGGATCATGCAGGTTCAAAACCAGCTGCGCTGGCTTAAGAGACCCTGTTTCAAAAATATAAAATAGGTCTGGGAGTGTAGCCCGGAGGTAGAAGGGCTTCCAGGAAAATAATAAAAAATAAAAAATAAAATAAATAAAAAATACCAAAAAAAAAGTGTTATATACATAACTGGAATTTACTCAGCCTTAAAAAAAGAAGTAAACTATGTATTTGCAAGAAAATTGTTAGAACTACTAGAGAACATTATACCAAGAGTCAGAAAGTCACAGGACATATGCTTTCTAAAATTTAGAAAAGCCAGAGCAAAAATTGAAAAGGAAAAAAGAATAGTAGAAGGAGATTGGGGGAGGTAAAAAGGAGTTTATATAATGTTATGTCCATATATATAGGGAAAAGTGAAGGGAGGATGGGAAAATTAGACTTAAGGAAACAAACCAAATAGACCAAATAATGTTATTTGAATATAAATGTATCACAATCAATTGCATAGCAAGTACAGAAATGGAGGAGGGTTTGAGGCGTTAGGATACAGAAGGAAATGCAACAAGAGATGTGTGCATATATAAATATTATCACTCTGAATCTCACTTCAGTTAATCAATAAAAAGTTGAAATATAGGCCGGGCATGGTGATGCACACTTGTAATCCCAGTTTTCGGGAGGCTGAGACATGAGGATTGCGGGTGGAGGACAGCCTCAGTTATTTCGGCCCTTCACAACTCAATGAGACCCTGTTTTTCAAAATATAAAAAAAGACTACAAAATAGACCTGGGAGTTTAGCTCAGAGATACAATGTTCCTGGGTTCCATTCCCAGTACTGCAAAATAAATAAATAAAAAATATATAAATAACAGCATACAATCAGTAGTCAAATGATTTATTCAAAATGAGTAAACAAAATATTTGCAGTAATAGCTTCTTATGGAAAGACATTTATTTTCTTGGACAATTTGTCCTTTACTTACTCTAAAAATAAAGAGATTAAATATATATATGATACACACAAACACACACACACACACACACCTGGAAAAGTTGTAAAAAATTGTCAGATAAAGGCTTCCACAGTTTCCTTGGGTAAAATTAGACTATATGTCACCTTGGAAGAGGGCTTTCCAAAGTAGAAGACATACTTTTTTCTGTTCAAGTCTTCTTTAAAAAAATAATAGTTGAATCCAAATTTAGTAGTAAAAATTAAGCTTTTATCTGTAAGCTGAATTTTAACAAGTATATTGTTACATTTAAACAAATGTTGAATAAGTATTTTTTTTACTTCAGAATATGCTCAGGTAATCAAAATGTTAGGAAATGGACGACTAGAAGCAATATGTTTTGATGGTGTAAGGAGATTATGCCATATCAGAGGAAAACTGAGAAAAAAGGTATGCATATATATTTGTTTTGCTTTTATATACAGTTTGCTAGTAAGATGTTTTATTTTAATTAAAACAAGAGAAATTTCATTTTTGTGAGTTCCCAAAAGACTTTCATAAAACAATAACTTGCATAATAATATAAATAAATGTGAATCAGAAGCCGGGCGTGGTGGCTCACGCTTGTAATCCCCACCCTTGGGAGGCTGAGACAGGAGGATCACACAGGTTCAAAGCCAGCCTCAGCTACTTAGTGAAGCTCTCAGCAACTTAGTGAGACCCTGTTCCCAAATAAAGTATAAAATAGGTCTGGGAGTATAGTCCAGAGGTAGAAAAGCCCCTGGGATCCACCCCCAGTACCACACAAAATAAATAAAAAGACTAAAAAATAGAACTGAGGGTATAGCTTGGAGGTATAATGCTCCTGGTTTCTATCCCCAGTACTGCAATTAATTAATTAATTAACTAATTAATTAATTAATATTAGTTCTATGAAAGAAAACAAAGTAGGAAGTGTTTTAGATTAAAGGTCACTACAGAGACTAATGCAACATGTGTTTATTAGATATTTTGATTTGATTTGATTTAATTTGATTTTGGGACACGATTTGTTATTAGTAACAGATTTATTTATGTTATTAGTAACTTTGAATATGAAATATGTTAGATAAAAGTTTTTTTATAGCACATCAGGCAGTTTTACCAATAGTTAGATTGACTAAGTTTTTCAAATCTGTTTAAATAATTCTTTTTTTCTTTTTGCGGTATTGGGGATGGAACCTAGGGGATATCTACCTCTGAGGTACACCCCCAAGCCTAGTTTTTAGTCATTTTTAGTTTTTGAAACAGGGTCTCACTGAGTTGCAGAGGGCCTCACTAAGTAGGCTGAGGCTGTCTGCGAACTGTGATCCTCCTGTCTCAGCCTCCTGAATTCTGGGATTACAAGCGTGCGCACCACACCCGGCTTAAATTATTATTATTATTATTTTTGTGGTACTAGTGATGAAACCAGGGACATTCTACCTTGGAACAACACCCAGCCCTATTTTTCTATTCTTTGTTTTGAAACAGGATCTCACTGAGTTGTTAGAGGGCCTAAGTAGCTGAGGCTGTCTGTGAACCACAATCCTACTGTCTCAGCCTCCTAAAGGCTGGGATTACAAACCTGTGCCACCACTCCCAGTTCTTAAATAAATTTAAGTGTTAATCTTGTTCCAAATTAATGGCAATTCTAGGGGCAATCTTTGGATATTGAAGCCAGGGACATTCTACCTGAGTTACAACCCTGGCACTATTTTCCTTTATTTTTCTAAACAGATTATCACTAAAGTGATAAGGCAGGCCTCAAACCTGTGATCTTCCTTTTTCAGCCTTCCAAGTACTGGGATTATAGGAGTGTGTCACCACTTGCAGCAGGGAAAAATCTTACTTTATTTCAACATTTATAAGAAAATACCACTGCCCTAGGTGACATAAATAATAGTAATTTATTTCTTACATTTCTGAGGGCTCAATTCTCACTGTGTACAGATAGTGTAATATGTGCTGAAGGTCCACTTTTGGATTCATAGACAGTACCTTCTTGCTAAATCTTTTTTTTTTCCTTCTTTTGGTGGTACTTGGGGTAGAACAAAGAGGCTTTCTAACTCTATACTATACTCCCAGACCTATTTATTTATTTATTTATTTATTTATTTATTTATTTATTTATTTATTTATTTATTTATTTATTTATTTATTTATTTGTGATACTGAGGTTCCTGGAAGCCGTTCTACCTCCAGGCTACACTCCCAGACCTATTTTTATATTTTTATTTGGAAACGGGGTCTCTCTCTTAAACCAGCAAGACTGGCTTTGAACCTTCGCGATCCTTCTGTCTTTGCCTCCCAAGTGCAGGGATTATAAGTGTGCACCACCATGCCCAGCCTTATTTTTATATTTTATTTGAAAACAGGGTCTCACTAAGTTGCTGAGAGCCTCATTCAGTAGCTGAGGCTGGCTTTGAACCTGTGCAATCCTCCTGTCTCAGCCTCCCAAGCGCGGGGATTACAAGCGTGCACCACCACACGTGGCTCCTTCTTGCTAAATCCTGACATGGTTTCAGTGAACAAGTTCCTTGGAATATCATTAATAAGGGCACTAATACAATTTATCAAAACTCTCATGACCTAATTACCTCTCAAATATTCTACCTTCTAAAACCTGATAGTATTGATCATTAGAATTTTTACATATTCATTTTAGAAGGACACAAATATTCAGATAATAGAGTTTGCATTTATATAAATTGATTGCCGAATGGCTCTTTTGTGTACGTAAATAATTCTTACCTATTTGGGATAATATGAGTGGCTTGTAATGTTATTCACTTTCTTTCTATTATAAATGATCTTTTTCTGAAAATTTAAAATCTCAGGTAGTTGAAATAAAATTGTTATAATGACCAAAATTCTTGACAGAAGAAACAAAGGAGATAAAGAAGTTACTTAGCCCTCAATTTCAGCAGTACAGTCCACAGTTGCTTAGGTTCAAGGTATAAACCACAGTTTTAAGGAATATACTGGAGAAAGCCTCTCTTACATCATCACGGTGAGAAGTAGAGACAGGAGTTACCAGGAACAGGTGTATCTCAGGGCTACACTCTGAGCAACCTACATCCTCCTCCAGAAGGAGTGTGTGTGTGTGTGTGTGTGTGTGTGTGTGTGTGTGTGTCTGTGTGTGTCTGTGTGTGTCTGTGTGTGTCTGTGTGTGTCTGTGTGTCTGTGTTTGCATGCACTCATGTTGCTGAGGGCCTCACTAGATTGCTGAGGCTGGCCTTGAACCTGTGATTCTCTTACCTCAGATTCCCAAGTACTGAGATTGCAGGTGTACACCATCACACCCATCTTGGGACTTAGAAATTTTTCTATGCATAGACTCACATAAACCTAACCCGGAAATGGCCATGCTTGGATGTATATAAATCTTCTCCATGGAGAAAGACATTAATAATTCAGGCACATAGAAAGGTGAAGAGTTGAGAGTCCTTGTCATCCTGGAGAGAGAAGAGAGAGGATAAAGTAACCGGTTTGGATCTTGATGGTATTCTGTTTTCTTGTTCCAGGCTCTGATAAAACCTGACCTTGAATCTTGTGGTACCCGGGGATGGAACCCAGGGTCATTCTACCTCTGAGCTACACCCTAAGCCCTATTTTTTATTCTTTATTTTTGAAACAGGGTCTCACTGAATTGCAAATGGCCTCACTAAGTAGCTGAGGCTGGCCACAAACTACAATCCTTCCATCTTAGCCTCCCAAATGCTGGGATTACAATTATGTGCCACCATGCCTGGCATCACCACCATGCCCAGATTCAGTTTTTAAATAGTGCTTTATTCTGTATTTTCTTTAAATAAATCACTATGATTACTTACCTAAAAATAATATGTGATTAATTACTTTTCACAGGTTTGGATAAATACCTCAGACATTATATTGGTTGGTCTGCGAGACTATCAGGTAAAAAATGGAAGGCCTCACTAAGTAGCTGAGGTTGAATGCAATCTTGTGATTCTTCTGTCTCAGCCTCCCAAATACTAGGATTATAAACATTAGCCACCATGCCTGCTTAAAAGAGTTTTCCTTTTTTTCTTTTTACTTTCTTTATTTTTGAGGTACTGGGGATGGAACTCAGGGCATTCTACCTCTGAGCTACAAGCCCAGCCTTATTTATTTGTTTGTTTATTTATTTATTTATTTAGCAATACTGGGGATGAAATCCAGGGGTATTCTACCTCTGAGCTATACTCCCAGCCCTATATTTAAGTCTTTTAAAATATTTATTTATTTATTTATTTATTTATTTTGGCGGTACTGGGGATGGAACCTAGGGGCATTCTACCTCTGAGCTACACTCCCAGCCCTACATTTTAGTCTTTGTAAATATTTATTTATTTACTTACTTACTTACTTACTTACTTACTTACTTATTTATTTTTGTGGTCCTGGGGGTGGAACCCAGGGGCCTTCTACTCCCATCTACCTTCCCAGACCTATTTTATATTTTATTCGGAAACAGGGTCTCACTGAGTTGCCAAGAGCCTCACTAAGTAGCTGAGGCTGGCTTTGATCCTCCTGTCCCAGCCTCCCAAGCTTGGGGATTACTAGTATGGGCCACCATGCCAGTTTTTTTTTTTTGGTTTTTTTTTTGTTGTTGTTGTTGTTTTAAACAGTGTCTCACTGAATTGGAAAGGGCTGTGATCTGGTCTCTGCCTCCCAATGCTGGGATTACAAGCATGTGCCACCATGCCCCGCCTATTTTTTAGTCTTCATTTTGAAACAGTCTCACTGAGTTGCAGAGGGCTTCACTAAGTAGCTGAGGCTGGCCGCAAACCATGATCCTCCTGGCTCAGCCTCCCAAGTACTGGGATTACGAGCATGTACCACCATGCCCAGGTCCCAGCCCTATTTTTATTCTTTTTGGGTTTTTTTCCGGGTCTGAGGATAGAACCCAGGGGCATTTGACCTCCGATCTACAGCCCTTGCCCCTATTTTTTATTCTTTATTTTGAAACAGGGTCTCAATGAGTTGCAGAGGGCCTCACTAAGTAACTGAGGCTGTCCGCGAACTGCAATCCTCCAGTCTCAGCCTCCTGAATGCTGGGATTACAAGTGTGCACCACCACACCCGGCCCAGACCTATTTTTATTCTGTATTTTGAAACAGGCTCTCATTGAGTTGCAATGGGCCTCACTAAGTAACTGAGGCTGGCCATGAACTGTGCTGGGATTAAAAGTGTGTGCCACCACTCTGAAAGGCTCTGAAAGGCTCTGAAAGAACCTGCCTGCCTGCCTGCCTGCCTGCCCCCTCCCTCCCTCCCTCTCTCCTTCCCTCCTTCCTTCTTTCTTTTTGGTGGTACTGGGGATGGAACCCTTCTACCTCTGGGCTACACTCCCAGACGTATATATGTATATATGTATATATATATATATATATATATTTTTTTTTTTTTTTTAAAGGGTCTCTTAAGCCAGCGCGGCTGGCTTCTAACCTGCACGAGATCCTCCTGTCTCACCTCCCAAGCGTGGGATTACAAGCGTGCGCCACCACACCCGGCTGAAAGAGCTTTTCTTAATGTGCATAATTTGAAAGTGATTTATAAAACAACTAATGACATTTTGCTATAACCAGTTTTAAAAGTTATTTTCTTATTCCTAAGGATAACAAAGCTGATGTAATTTTAAAGTACAATGCAGATGAAGCTAGAAGTTTGAAGGCATATGGAGAACTTCCAGAACATGGTAATGTCTATATTATCATATAACCCCTTCATGTGGCATAATATATTGTTTATTGGTATTTAGGTGATGACTTGTCAGAATTAAGTTTATTTTAAGCCGGGTGTGGTGGCACACGCTTGTAATCCCTGTGCTTGGGAGGCTGAGACAGGAGTATCGCACAGGTTTGAAGCCAGCCTCAGCTACTTAGTGAGGCTCTCAGCAACTTAGTGAGACCCTGTTTCCAAATAAAATAGAAAATAGGTCTGGGAGTATAGCCCGGAGGTAGAAAGCCCCTGGGTTCTACCGCCAGTAACACACACACACACACACACACACACACACACACACACACACACACACAGAATTAAGTTTATTTTACATGTTATTTGATTACATTTAGTTTAAGTATGCATAGAGTTTTAGTTAATTTTTTTTAGTGAAGAATTTATAAATTTAAAAATCCTGGGTAAACTAGACATGGTGGCGCATACTTGTAATCCTAGCATTCGGGAGGCTGAGACTGGAGGATCGTGGTTTGTGGACAGCCTCATCTACGTAGGCCATCCGCAACTTCGTAAGACCCTGTTTCAAAATAAAGACAGGGCAGGGGGTATAGCTCAGAGGTTGAATGCTCCTGAGTTCCTGGGTTCCATCCCCAGACCTGCAAAAAAAAAAAAAAAAATTATTTTCTTTTTAACCCTTCTACCTCCGGGCTACACTCCCAGACCTATTTTATATATTTATTTGGAAACAGGGTCTCCTAAGCCAAGTAGACTGGCTTCGAACCTGAGCGATCCCCCTGTCTCCGCCTCCCAAGTGCCGGAATTACAAGTGTGTGCCACCACGCCTTTTTTTTCTTTTTGAAAAGCAAACAAAACATTCTCACTTAGAAAACTTGAAAAGACTAAAATAAGTCTACCAAAACACTGTGAATAAATGTACTAACTTGTAAATTTATGTATTTTACTTAGCAGCTACTTTGTTTTTGTTTTTTTTATTTCAGGGCATTTTATTATGAAAGTAAGTTTTTTAAAAAAACATGAAGATTGTGATGAAATTATTGGAATATTAGGAAGTTCTAAAGTATATTGGAATCTGACTAATACCTCAGTTTTTACTTTTATTTCTAGGAATAAATATGACTTGACTAAGTCTTCTTGTCTGATTTAGTGGGTTTGTCTAATAGATAGTAAGCTATGTATTTTAATTTGAGGAAGACTGTACATGCTTTGAGGAAGTTATTAGTCTATGATCAAATTCTTTATGAAGCATACTTTGAAAGTGAGTATAAAGACTCCCTACTTTACTACACTTTTTGAACAAAAGAAAAAAATAGAAAACTTTCTTTTTTATTGAGTGAACTGGGGAATTTTATTAATAACTTTCTTTGTAGGGTAGAGTTCTTAAGTAAAAATTTAATTGTTTTTTTAGTAAAGAAAAATTGGATGAAGTGTGTTGTGCAGGTCTTCACTTTTAGTTCAGTATATAAGACTCATCTTTATTAGGCAATTCATTTTAATAATACTTTTATTATAAGCTGGGTGTCGTGGCACATGCCTGTAATTCTGGTACTTGGGAAGTTGAGTGAAAAAGGAGGTTGACAACTTCAGAAAGTAGTGAAACTCTTATCAACCTAGTGAGAACCTGTTTCAAAAAGTAAAAATAAAAAGGGCTAGGTGTGTAATTCAGAGGCAAAATGCCCATGGGATCAATTATGAGTATCACAAAAAATGATAATAATACTTTTATTATATCCTGAGTATATTTGTTATTTTTAGCTAAAATCAATGAAACAGATACATTTGGTCCTGGAGATGATGATGAAATTCAGTTTGATGATATTGGTGATGATGATGAAGACATTGATGAAGTAAGTAGATGGCCCTTTATAGATTATGAACTATATACAAAAAAATTAACTCTTTTTTCTAAAAACTTTCTTTAACCTAAAAATCTTGGCTACTTATAATAAGAATTTTTTTATTCATCCGTGAATTTGAATATTAACTATTAAGCCAAAATGGGTTAGTCAAACTTTTTTTTTCAGTACTGGAGATTGAAACTAGGACATTCTCAGAGCTATACCCTCAGCACTATTTTTATTTATTATTTTGAAACAGAGGAATCTCACTAAACTGTGGAAAGTCTAAATAAGCTGAGGCTGACCATGAGCCTTATCTTGTCTCAACCCCCCAAGTACTGGAATTACAAGCTTGTGCTACCACACCTGGCAAACTATATTTTAAGAAACCTTATAATCAAACATTTTTCTTTAAAAATGAGTATTAACATTATTGGTAGAATTGTAAATTAGCAGAAGTATTATGGAAATTAGCTTATAAATTTCTCAAAAAACTGGGAACTTAACCACAATATAGTATGCCACTATTTCATTCAAAAAAGAATGAGATTCAAGCTGGGCCTGGTGGTACGCACTTGTAATCCCAGTGTTTGGGAGGCTGAGACAGGAGGATCTCACAGTTTCAAAGCCAACCGCAGCAATTTAGTGAGACCCTGTTTTCAAAGAAAAAATTATAAAATAGGGCTAGGGGTGTATCCCAGAGGTAGAATGCCTCTGGGTTCCATCCCCAGTACCGCAAAAAAAAAAAAAAAAAAAGAGATTCAAAATACATAACCATGTTTATAGCAGCACAATTCATATACATACAAAGGAGTTTCTCTCAGCCATGAAGAACAAAATTTCAGGAAAAAGGATGGAACTAGAGCACATCATGCCAAGTGAGATAAGGAACACTCAGAAAATCAAAGCGTCAATGTTTTCTATCATATGTGAAAGCTAGAGAGAAAAATGGAAAGAAGTGACCTTATAATAATTAGGAAAGAGACCACTAGAGGCAATGGGAGAGGATCATGGGAGGGAGAAAGGTAGAGAAAGCAGAGGAACATAGAAGGGAACAAACCATAAAATATATGTACATATATGAATCTATTATGTATAATTACAATAATGTTATAAAACATTTAAAAAAATCATTAGTTTTGGCAAAGGCATTTCCAAATTATAATGTCTTTAATGTCATAGAAAGAGATAGCTAAGTAAGAATTATAGCAGACAACTTTAAGAGCATGCCTTTACTTAAATATAACAGCCAGACCTGTTGTGGTATGCTTGTAGTCCCAATACTTGGGAGACTGAGACAGGTTTGCAACCAGCTTCAGCAATCTAGTGAGGCCATATGTAACTTAGTTAGGAGTATATTTCTGTTCTGAAATATATATATATGTAAATTACTCCATGCTGGTACTCACTCAGAAAAGGTAAAATTTCTGAGTTCTGGCACAAAAAAGAAGATGCTAAACTTTATTAAAGATATTCAGTATGATATAACATTCTGAAAGAGAAAAGTAAACTGGCAACAGATAGGAAGAGAAAAATCTAGCATATAGAATGTTTATCGAAAAAAATTATCTAATTTTAAAACTCTTCTTGCAAGCAATAGAATGTTTTAGTAATTTTTTCATGGGTCTATTTTTTTCTACAGATATAAACTGAACTCAGTATTTTATATTACAAGTTTTCTGAGGATTTTCCTACAGTTGGAATCTTGGCTGTCACCTGCTAAAATGAATGAAATTTCAATTAGCATGGATATAGTTTGTAAATGCAGGTTTATTTATTTTCATTGTTTTTAAATTATCTTATATGTTAACTTTTTCTTTAGATGTAATGGAACTTAGGAGTAAAAGACCATAATATGAATTGTTAAAAGAAAGAAAAAAATGCCTTTCCTATTGTGACTTGTTCATTTCCAAGAAAAGAATGTTTGAATCAATCATTTGCCTTTTAGTGAGACCCAAGTCTAACTAATTTGTTGATCAGTCTTCTTTTTTGCATGTTTTAGTTACTTAAATATTCTCTTGAGATTTTTCTATTTCTAATTTAAATAAAACAAAATTCTATATTTCAAGCGAGAGAAAATAGGGTTATTTCCCACATAGATGAAGCTATAAGTATTTTCATATTAACTCTGAAATCTTACATACTTTTTATCATTTATGTTGCCACCATTCAAAATAAGCTTTCCAAAATGTAGTTTTAAAACATAGTCGTCACAATTAAACACTAGGTAAAAACCAATAAACAACATTAGTAATATTGATGTAATATTTGATGTTTTTAATTTGGGCTTTTGTAAGGCATATGCAAAATAAAAGATGAAAAAAGGATGAGAAATATATGGTTCCATCATTTAATACAAAAAATTTCAAACAAGACTGCATTGATGGTAACATAAAATAGTTTTTACTTTGCAAAATATGTTTTGAAAATAAAATTCAATTTATTTACAAAAGTCAGCTTTTGTAACTCATGTTTTGGAGCTTTGTGAGTAAAATGCTGTGTACAAATGAAAAATTGATTTCATAATAAATTCTATAAACTAAGCCTTTCTTAAACTAAACTTATATTAATAGAAATAGAGCTACAACTTAAGTTGTAAAGAAGATTTCTATTTTTTGAATGGAAGAACTACAATATAAGTATAATAAAGTGTCCTGTTCATATTTGTTGTCTTTGTGTTCCTAGTATGTTTATATACTGAAGTTTTTGTGCATATAATTTACTAGGCATTTATATCATAATATTTTTAAGATTTGGATTGGCTGGGTGTGGTAGTGCATGCTTATAATCCCAGCATTCAGGAGGCTGAGACAGGAGGATAGTGGTTCGAGGCCAGCCTCAGCTACTTAATGAGGCCCTTTGCAACTCAGTGAGACCCTGTTTCAAAATAAAGAATAAAAAAATAGGACTGGGGGTGTAGGGTGTAGCTCAGAGGTAGAATGCCGCTGGGTTTCATCCCCAGTACTGCAAAAAAAAAAAAAAAAAAAAAAAAGAAAGAGAAAGAAAGGAAGGAAAGAAGGAAGGAAGGAAGGAAGGAAAGAAAGGAGAAGAAAAGAAAAAAAGATTTGGATTACTTTTCAAATTCAGTTATAATAACCAGGGCTGGTGATGCATACCTGTAACTAGTATTTGAGAGGCTGAGACAAGAGGATTGAAGGTTCAAGGACAGCCTTAGCAACTTAGCAACATTCAAAATAAAAATAAAATAGGGCTGGTAATGTTGGTCAGAGATAGAATGCCCCTAGATTCAATTAAAACAGCAAAAATAAAAAGTTTAGCTTCAATAAAATGAAATGTTTGTACTAATACTTAGACTTCATTAGCCACAGTTAAATTTAATAACTTCTGGGGACATGGTGGCACATACCTGCAATTCCAACACTTGGGGGGGCTTAGAGAAGAGGATCCCAGGTTCAAGGATAGTCTCAGAATGCAACGAGGCTCTCAGCCACATAACAAGACCCTGTTTAGAAAAATAAAAAGGGCTATGGGAGTAGTTCAGAGATGGAATGCCTCTAGGTTCAATACCCAGTATTCTCTCTCTCTCTCTCTCTCTCTCTCTCTCTCTCTCTCTCTCTCTCTCTCTCTCTCTCTCTCTCTCTCTCTCCTCTCTCCTCTCTCCTCTCTCCTCTCTCCTCTCTCCTCTCTCCTCTCTCCTCTCCTCTCCCTCCCCTCCCCCCCTCTCTCTCTGTCACACACACACACACACACACACACACACACACACACACACACATCCATAGTATATATGTCCACATCTTCTTTATTCATTCATCTGTTGAATGGACACTTAACGTAGGTTGGAAAATCTATTGTGCTACTATAAACATGGATGGCTAGCCAGATGTGGTAGCACATGACTATAATCCCAGTACTTAGGAGGTTGAGGTAGGAGCATCACAGGTTTAAGGATAGCTTCAACAATGTAGTAAAACTCTCAGCAACCTAACAATACCCTGTTTCAAAAAATTAAAAAGTGGCTAAGGGTGTAGCATAGAGGTAGAATGCCCTTGGGTTCAATCCCTAGTACCAAAAAAAAGTAAAAATAAACATGAATATACATATATCACTACATTCTGGCTTGAATTTTTTTGGAAAGGTTAACAAGAATTGTAATAGCTAGATCATAAGGTGGTTTCATCCCCAGTCTTTTCAAGACCCTTCATACTGATATCCATTGTGGTTGTACTAAATAGTGTACAATCCCACCAAAAGCATATAGAGTTCCTATTTTTCCACATCGTTACTAGCATTTATTATTGTTTATATTCTTAATGATTGTCACTCTAATCGGAATTAAGTGGAAATTCAATGTAGTTTAAATTTGCATTTCCCTGAGCTAAGGATGTTAAGCTTAATATATAATTATTTGTTATCTACTTGTATTTCTGATTTTTTTTTTTGTGGCCCTGGGGGTGGAACCAAGGGGCATTGTACACCTAAATTACACTCCCAGCCGTGTGTGTGTGTGTGTGTGTGTGTGTGTGTGTGTGTGTGTGTGTGTGTGTGTGTGTTTGTGTGTTACTGAGGATAAAATCCAGGGGCTTTCTACCTCCAGGCCACATTCTGAGACCTATTTTATATTTTATTTGGAAACAGGTCTCATTAAGTTACTGAGAGCCTTACTAAACTACTGAGGCTGGCTTCAAACCTGTGTGATCCTCCTTTCTCACCATCCAAAGTACTGGGATTACAAGCATGTGCCACCATGCCCAGCTTAGTCTTTTTTTTGGGGGGGGGGGTGTCTGGGGATGGAACCCATGGGCATTTGACCTTCAAGCTACACTCCCTGTCCTATTTTTTATTCTTTATTTTTGAAACAAGTTCTCACTAAGTTGCAGAGGGCCTCACTAACTAGCTGAGGCTGTCTGAGAACTCGATCCTCAGGTCTCAACCTCTTGAATGCTGGTCTTTCAAGCCTGTGCCACCACACCCAGCTTAGTCTTTATTTTTTGAAACAGGGTCTCACTGAGTTTTAAGGATGAAGGGACTTGCTGAGTTGCTGAGGCTGTCTAAGAAACGTGATCCTCAGGTCTCCACCTCCTGAATGGTGGAATTACGAGCGTGTATCACCATGCCCGGCTTGTATTTCTTTCTGATTTTGAGAAGTATTTATTCAGCTCAATGACTCATTTTTTTGATTTGGATTATTTTAGTGTTAATTTCTTTATATTCTATATATTAGCTTTTTCTCCAAGGAGTCACTGGCAACAATTTTTCCCATGCTATAGGGTTTGTCTTCAGTCTTTTTCTTTGTTGTACAGAAACATCTCAACTTGATACGATCCCATTTACTAATTGTTGGTTTTATTTCCTGAGCTTTGGGGGTCCTATTGAAATCATCTCTACCAGAGGTTATATGTTGGAGAATTGGTCCTATATTTTCTTCTACTAATTGCAAAATTAGTGGTCTAATTTCTAGGTCTTTGGTTTTTTGTTTTGTTTTGTTTTGTTTTGTACTGGGGATGGAATCCAGGTACATTCCACCTCTAAGCTACATCCCAAGCCTATTTTTTTAATCTTTTTTTTTTTTTTTTTTTTTTTTAAACAGGGTCTCACTGAGTTTGCAAATGGCCTAAGCAGCTGAAGCTATTCTCAAACCATGACCCTTTCTGGTCTCTGTCTCCTGAATGCTGGGATTACAAGCATGTGCCACCATGCCTGGTCCTTTGATTCATCTTGAATTGACTTTTTTACTGGGTGAAAGATAGGATCTAAAGCAGGGTGTGGTTGTGCATACTTGTCATCCCAGCATTCAGGAGGCTGAGACAGGAGGATCACAGTTGGTGGACAAACTCAGCTAATTAGTGAGACCTTTTTCAAAATAAAGAATAAAACATAAGGCAGGAGTTGTAACTTGGAGGTAGAATGCCCGTGGGTTCCCTCCCCAGACCTGCAAAAAAAGATGGTATCTAATTTTATTTTCTACATATGTATATATAGAAGTCCCAACACCATTTGTTGAAAGACTATGTTGTCTCCTCTATAAAAAAATCAACTGGCTAGAAATGTGAGAATTTGTCTCTGTATCTTCTAATTCCATTAATCTGTATGCCTTGTTACTTGTGCCAGTAACAAGCTATTTTTGTTACTATATCTTTGTAATATAATTCTAGGTTGGGTATTGTGGTGCCTGCCTCAAGCATTGTTTTTTTGTTCAGAATTGCATTGGCTATTCTGTGTTCTTTAGTTCTTTCATGTTCCTTTGTTTTTCCACTTAAATTTTAGGCCAACCTCTTCCTCCTCCATTCCCTCCTCCTCCTCCTCCTCCTTCTCCTCTTCCATCTTTCTCCTTCTCCTTTTATTTCCTTTTTGCGGCACTGGGGATTGAACCCAGAAGCATTCTACCTTCAAGCTACACCCCCAGCCTGATTTCATGTATTTTAGAACAGGGTTTCATTAAATTGTGGAGGGCCTAAGTAGTTAAGGCTGGCTGCAAACCTATGACCCTCCTGTTTCAGCTTCCCAAGTACTAGAATTACAAGTGTGCACCATTATGCATGGCTGACATTGGTATTTAGAAAAGGATTGCACTGAATGTATAGATCACTTTTGTATATTTATTTTGATATTTATTCTATGTAAGAATATGAGAGGTCACTCTATCCTCTAAAGTCTTCCATTCTTTTCAATATTCTGTAACTTTCAATAGTTAGTTCTTTTATTTCTGTTATTAGATTTATTCCTAGTGTATTTGGGGGCTATTGTGAATGGAGTGGCTTTCAGATTTTTTTTTTTTTTTTCGGTACTGGGGATGGAACCCAGGGGCACTCTACCTCTAAGCAACACTCCTCTCCCCCCTATTTTTTATTCTATATTTTTGAATAAACAGGGTCTCACTGAGTTGCAAAGGGCCTCACTCAGTAGCTGAGGCTGGCTTTGAATCTGTGTGATCCTCCTGTCTCAGCTCCCAAATGTTGGGATTACAAGCATATGCCACTACGCCTGTTCCAGATTTTTTTTTCTAGTATTGGAGAATGAACCCAGGGGCATTCTACCTTCAGGCCTCAACCCTATCCTTATTTTTTAGTTCTTTATTTTGAAACAAGGTCTAAGTTACAAAGGGCCTCACTAAGTAGCTGTAGCTGACTGCAAACCAGTGATTCTTCTGTCTCAGCCTCCCATGTACTGGGATTACAAGTGTGCACCACCACACCCAGCTTTCTAATTTTTTTTGTTTGTTTGTTTGTTTGTTTGCGGGTCTGGGGATGGAACCCAAAGGCATTTGACTGCCAAGCTATACCTCCTGCCCTATATTTTATTCTTTATTTTTGAAACCAGATCTCACTGAGTTGCAGAGGGCCTTACTAAGTAGCGGAACCTGTCCGCAAACTTGCAGTTCTCCAGTCTCGGCCTCCTGAATGCTGGGATTACAAATGTGTGCCACCACACCCAGCAGAATTTTTTGATTGGGGTGTGATGTATGTTACTGGGGATTGAACCCAGGGGAATTCTACCTCTGAGCTACACTCCTAGCACTACTTTATTCTTTATTTTGAAACAGGTCTTGCTAAATTGCAGAGTGCCTCACTAAATTGCTAAATTTAATTGCTAAATTATTTTTCCCAAGCATGTGTCATCATGCTTGGATTGTTTCCAGATTTCTCTTTTGAGTAGATTTTTGATGGATGTATTGAAGAGGTATTAAAGCAGGAATAATGTCCCATGGTTATAATCCAAGTACTTGGAAGGCTGAGCTAGGAGGATCACCACCTCTCAGCAAATAGTGAGATTCACATCAACCTAGCAAGACACTGTTTCAACCTTTTAAAAAATAGAGCAGGAAGCTGGGCATGGTGGCACACCCTTGTAATCTCAGCATTTGGGAGGCTGAGGCCAGAGGATCGTGGTTCGAGGACAGCCTCAGCTACTTAGTGAAGCCCTTTGCAACTCAGTGAGACTAGGTTTCAAAATAAAGAATAAAAAATAGGGCAGAGGGTGTAACTCAGAGGTCGAATGCCCCTGGGTTCCATCCCCACACCCACATAATAAATAAATAAATAAATAAATAAATAAATAAATAAATAAATAAATAAAGCGAGCAGGTTATATAACTCAGAGATAGAATACACCTGGCTTCAATCCTAACTACCACACACAAAAATAAATTTAAAAAGATAATGGATTTTGTGGATTGATTTTGTAATGAGCTACTTTACTTTGCAGAATTTATCAGCTCTGGAAGTCCTCTGGTTGAGTTTTCTGTATTTTGAAAGTATAGAATCATGTGATCTGCAAACATAAATTCACTTCTTTCTTATTGATATTTCTTTAATTTCCTTTTCTTGCCTTATTCTGGCAGAACAATTACAGTATTGAAAAGTAGTGGTGATCATGGGCATTTTTGTTTGGTTCCTAATTTTAGAGGAAATACTTTCAGTTTTTCCCCATTCAGTATGATGCTGGCTTTGAGTATACCATATACATTCCTGATGATGTCAAGCTTTTTCTCTCCCAAAGTTCTTTTAAAAAAAAAGTGTGTGTGTGTGTGTGTGTGTGTGTGTGTGTGTGTGTGTGTGTGTGTGTGTTACTGGGAATGAAATCCAGGGGATTTCTACCTCTAGGCTATACTCCCATACCTATTTTATATTTTTATTTGGAAACAGGGTCTCACTAAGTTGCTGAGAGCCTCACTCAGTAGCTTACTCACTGTGCGATCCTCCTGTCTCACCCTCCCAAGTGCTGGGATGACAAGCGTGCACCACAATGCTTAGCTCTTCAGTGCTTTTAACATGAATGAGTATTGAATTTAGTCAAACTCTTTTTTCCATGTATTGAAATGTTCATATGATATTTGTTCTTAATTATATGATGACTTATATTTATTGACATGTATATGTTGAACCAATTTTCTATTACTGGAATGAAAAAAATGGGTTATGATGCACAATCTTTTTTTTTTGTGTGTGTGTTACTGGGGATGGAACCCAGGGGCATTCTACCTCTGAGCTGCACCCCCCCATCCCTATTTTTTATTCTTTATTTTGAACCAGGGTCTCACTGAGTTGCAGAGGGCCTAAGTAGCTGAGGCTGTCAATGAACCATGATCCTCCTGTCTCTGCCTCCCTAATGCTGGGATTACAAGTGTGCGCCTGACTGTGAGAGACAGTCTTGATGTGGTTGTGAATTTTAATGGTTAGGTTTTTTTTTTTTTTTTTTTTTTTTTTTTTTTAGAATCTGGGGATAGTACCCAGGAGCATTCTACCTCTGAGCTACACCCCCTGCCTATTTTGTATTCATTATTTTGAAATAGGGTCTCACTAAGTTGCAGAGGTCCTCACTAAGTAGCTGAGGCTGCCCCTGAACTGTGATTTTCCTGTCTCAGCCTCATGAATGCTGGGATTACACGCATGCACCACCACACTTGGCTTCGCTAGTATTTCAATAAGAAGTTTTGCATCTATTTCATAGATTTTGAGAGTCTGTTCTCTTTTGTTTTGAAGGGTCCGAGAATCACCCACCAACCCAAATAATGAAGGACTCACAAGAGATATAAAATGCAAGCGAGGTTTATTGTGCTGCAGCTCTGTCCTGGCTAGCCAGGGGTCGAGACTAAGACACTATGGTCGAGTTTCGAACCAGGGCTCACTTCAGAGTCTGGATTTATAGCCCTAGGAGGGAGTGGTTACACACATCAGGGCCTGCCAAAAGTCCGAGCCCGCCAACTTTAGAATACAACCAATCAGATACAAAGACAAACAAGTACAACCAATAATTTTAAAACATGCATCCACACATGTCAGAGCCTGCTAACGACTGCTTATCTCCCGTTTGGTATGTGTTCCTTCCCTCGGGCTGCCTTTCCCACCCACCTTGGCTGGGCCAGGCTTATCTCTGCACTGAGGAATCTGCCTGGAGAGCAGATTAGCATGGCCTTGTTCCCCAGGCCGGAGTGGAAGTGCTGATCTGGCTCAGAGATATGGGGATCAGGTCCCATGTTCAAAGACCTTGGCTGGCAAGCTGGAGATTAGAGGCTTTGACCTGGTGGGTCCCCTACCCTGGTCCTTGAATCCTGCAACCTGGGCAGCTGGGCTTAGTTAACTTCTCATGCTAGGGGGGGAAAGCGCTTCTTCCAGTCTGCTTTCCAGCACCCCTACAGCTTCTATTAGCAATTTCACTATTGTGACCCAAGACCCAAAAACCCTGATTATAACAATTTGGAGCAAAGATATATTTGCCACATTAATTTTAAGGACCTCAGTGCATGTTGCAGGAAGGAAAGAGAGAGAGGGGGCGGGGGACTCTGCTCTCAAATTACAGAGGCCAGAAGCAAGAGAGTCCAAGGAAAAATGGAACCATATATAGCCTCTAAGATCAAATGCCCATTGACCTCTGCACTGCAACCATGCCCCTCCAGTCTTAGTTGGTTAGAATTAGTGGCATATATACTTCTAGCCTGGCTTCAAGGCTTGTAGCTTGCAACCTTTCTGGATGGTCATTCCATGTTACTGGCACTTCTTTTTTCTTGAGAGTACAACCTTTATAAATTGTCCCCCTTAGGCCTGATAGGTATTCCAATCTACAACATGTTGTTGCCATCTTCCCAGGCCTTCCTTATAGAAGTGTGGAGAAAAGGTCTTCTGACCTTTTCCCTCTTGAAAAGCCAGCATTTTGTGAGCACCAAAATCAGTTGCCAGGAAGAAAGATATTACTATCTTTAATCATGGCCTCTGGACTCTCTTCAGTGATGGTCACTGGAGCCTCCTCAAATCATGGCAGACAAGATGAAACCCTATTTTGGTGCCTTTTTTCAAAATTCTCCATGGCTATAAACTACCCTGACCACATTTCTTTGCTTCTAGACAAAATATTATCTCCCCTTCATTAGTCTCCCTTGATTCTTTAACATCCTCTCTCTAGGCCCCAATTATTTAGACCTCTCTGGTCAAATGGCAAATCTAAATTCTCTCTGCTTTGATTTCTGATCCTGATAAAGAAGTCCTGGATGTACACAGACATTAATAACTAATCAAGCCGGGCGTGGTAGCACATTCTTGTAATCCCAGCATGCATTCCGGAGGCCCAGACTGGAAGATTGCCGACAGCCTGAGCTACTTAGTGAGCCCTCCAAAAATTAGTGAGACTCTTTCTTCAAATTAAGAATAAAAAATAGGGCAGGGGGTATAGCTCAGAGGTCGAATGCCCCTGGGTTCCATCCCAGACCTGCCAAAAAAAAAACCCCAAAATAAACAACTAATCAATTCATAACTTTAAACTCAGATTTATACAAAGTACAAGACATGGGCAAATGCATATTAAGTTATTGACATGTGTCCTTTGTTACGGTTTGGGGAGAGTATGATTGTGGGGAACCTGGCAGAGGTTCCCGGACACAAATTCCCCCAATCCATAACAAAACCCAAAACGACCAAAAACAGAAAAAGAGCAGGTTCTTGTCCTAAACTAAGAATAAATATGCATAGCTTGGACAGTTGCTGAAGGTTTATTAAAAAGATAGAAATACAGAAAATAGTTACAGCCCCATGCCAAAATGGCATGAGGGGGGAGGGTGGCACAGGCCAACTCACCACTCCCCAGATACAGAACGTGGACCGGAATTTTTATACCCATGACCTCCATCTTGTTTGCATAATTCTGACATAGTGAACGTCCCTGTAAGGTACCTCCCTTTAACCAGGTAATGTACCTCCCCCAGCCAGGTGTGGCAAGGTGTCTCCTTTCATGAAGGTCAACCTCTCCTACCATCTTAGCTGGCTTATCTAATCATGTAGATCTGTCTTTAGGTAAAGGCCTAGTTCTCCTCTCCTATTGACTTGTTAATTACTTTAAGCTATGTTAATTTAAATTGGAATAGTTGCCTGGTTTTAGGCAGAAACCAAGTCCTTGCACAGATTTGCCCCTCACCCAATTTTTAAAATATATTAATAATGAGAGCTTTCTCAAATCTTCCTAGGCCATTCCCAATACTGGTACATCCTTTACTCCATTCCCTTATGAAGTCTTACCTGCTCTCTCTGACCTATGCACAGTCTCTATCATCTGCTTTTTTTTTTTTTTTTTTTTTTTTTTTGGTGGTACTGTTGTAGCGAGCAAAACTGTCCACAGCCAATTATTAGTCCATCAAGCCACACTTTATTACAGGTTCGAACCTGGACCCAGGGCATGTGTCTCCACATGAGCGGCAAGGGCCAAGATTGCCCTTTGTGTGGGATTTTTATACAGTTGTACAACATTTTGCAAGTCATTCTGTTCCATCATTGATGATGCTTTTTGAATTTATAGCTTCCATCTAATAAGGTAGTTTGTACAGATGGTTTTTAAGATAATAGGGTAGGGGTAGAGGGTTTAGCTAGGGCGGATGCCCTTAGCTAGGGCTTTTATGATAACAGGGTCAAAGGAGAGGCCACTTGAGAGAGGGTCACCTCAGATCACAAGAGAGAGGGTCTCTTATCTAAGGTATGAGACTTTGGGTTGGGGCAGATGACCTTAACTGATAGGTAGACTTAAAGTTTAAACTTATTTAGGACTATTTAACTTTAAAAAAATACTCTTGTACAATATTATTGATCAACATTATTAGTTTAAGCAATTTCTTAGCAACTACACTGCACCGCACTCTTATAGCACTTTGTTATAAAACTTTAACCTAAAATTTTAAACACAACAGTACTGAGGATAGAACTCTTCTACCTCTGGGCTACACTCCCAGACCTATTTTATGTTTTTATTTGGAAACAGGGTCTCTTAAGCCAGCGAGGCTGGCTTTGAACCTGCGCGATCCTCCTGTCTCCGCATCCCAAGTGCAGAGATTACAAGCGTGTGCCACCACGCCCGGCTATCATCTGCTTTTTAATGGGTATTTTGGCCCTTCCAGATTTCTCTCATAATTTGAAAGACTCACACAAAATATAGCCAGACATAGATACATATAATACCAACTTAAGTTTCAGTCAGCATGATCACTGCTTTGGCTCAAAAAACCTGGAACCTTAATGTGCCAGTATTGGGAATGGCCTAGGAAGATTTGAGAAAGCTCTGATTAATAATAAGTATATTTCAAAAATTGGGTTAAGGACAGATCTGTGAAAGGACTTGGTTTCTGCCAAGAAGCAGGGAACTATTGTAAAGTAAATTAACCTAGCTAAAGGTAATTAACAAGTGGAAAGAGAAGGGTAGCTAGGACTTCCTCATTCTAAAGGCAGGTTTACATAATAATGGATAATGTAGTTTGAATGGGAGGAGGGCATCAACCTTCAGGAAAAGAGAAACCTGGGCATAGACCAAAGTTTGGCAGCAAAATCAAGTGGAGGGACTTTACCTATGTCAGACTTACATAAAGCAAGATGGAGGATGTCATGTTTATAAAAAGGCTGTTCTGTGTCTTGAATTTTGGTGAAATCATTTGGAAACCACCCCCCCCCCATGCCACTCATGAATGGCATGGAGCTATAACTGTCTTCAGTGTTGTTTCTACCTCTTAATAAACTAATTTAAATCTTCAGCAAAATCTGGACTGTTGCATATTTATCCTTAGCTCAGGACAAGAACTCACGGTTTGAGGGGAATTGTTTTGATGTGGCTACAGTGGTCCCCAGGGGGAACAGTTCCCCCAAACAGTAACATTCATCTTTCACTGTAACACTTAATATATAGTATCCACATCCACAACTCCAGGAATCCTCTCCTCAGCAAACAAGGCCTACCTACAACATGGCTGCCTTTTTATGGAGGCCAGGAGTGAGGGGGATATACTAAATCCAAACCAGAACACATCCCTCTCTATATTATTGAATAATTTGAGAAACACTGGGTCTTATAGAAGTTCAGCATGGTAGCACATGGAGCCTCTGGTGTGCCTCCTAATCATTTTCTACCTTCTACTGGTTTTCCAGTGAACAGTCTTGCATGCACAATCATCCCAGAACTACCAGCAAGAATAGAAATGATTTCCCCAGACTGCCATGGTGATGCATGTTTGTAATCCCGATACATGGGAGGCTGAGACAAGAGAATCCGACAGGTCTGCGGCCAGCCTCAGCAACTTAACAAATAGGCCCTCAATAACTTAGTGAGATCCTGTTTCAAAACAAAAACAAAGTAAAATTGATTATCTTGATGGATAATGAACCAGATAAACCAGACTCAGAAAAACAAGTACTATATTTTCTCTCTCATGTGTAGAAACCAACTATGGAGAGATGACATGAGAATAGAAAAGAGATTATTAGAGAAGGATAAAGAAATCAGGAGAAGAAGAAATGGTTGTCTTTCTTTCTTTCTTTCTTTCTTTCTTTCTTTCTTTCTTTCTTTTTTTTTTTTTGTGGTGGTACTGGGGGTGGAACCCAGAGGCTTTCTACCTCTGGGCTATACTCCCAGACCCATTTTCTATTTTATTTGGAAACAGGGTCTCACTGAGTTGCTGAGAGCCTCACTAAGTAGCTGAGGCTGGTTTCAAACCTGTGCGATCCTCCTGTCTCAGCCTCCCAAGCACGGGGATTACAAGCGTGCGCCACCACGCCCGGCTATGGTTGTTTCTTAAATGAGAATTTGATCCCATCACCCCAGTCAACATAAAACATTTCCTCCTATAAGGGATCAATTAATTTGTATACCTTAGGATAACAAATTTATTTTTGACTTCAATTATTAACATTTTTCAAGTAACAGAAATACAGCTAAATACTAATTTCAAACAATATAGTTTCTTTGAGTTAGACCAGAGCATCTGGCTTCAATTCATGCTGAAAACCTAGGTCTAAATTACAATCAGTCGGTTGGGTATGGTGGTGCCCGCTTGTTTTTCCAGTACTTGGGAATCTGAGATAGAAGGATTGAAGGTTGGAGGCCCAGCCACAGGGAATAGTAAGACTCTCTGTTTCCAAATAAAAATAAAATAGGGGTGTAACTCAGAGGTAGACTGCTCCTGGGTTCAACCTCTAGTACCACAATAGACAAATAAAATATATAAACAGAGATTCTAAAATGGAAGTTAAGTACATAGAGTGTTCTCCTGGTAAAAGGTGATAAAGTTGGATCTTTTTTATTTTATTTTATTTTATTTTATTTTTGCAGGTCTGGGGATGGAACCCAGAGGCATTCTGCCTCCAAGCTACAGCCCCTGCCCTATTTTTTTTATTCTTTATTTTGAAACAGGGTCTCACTGAGTTGCAGAGGCCTCACCAAGTATCTGAGGCTGTCCACGAACTGAAATCCTCCTGTCTCAGCCTCCCGAATGCTGGGATTACAAGCGTGCACCACCACGCCAGGCTAAAGCTGGATTTTTCATGTGTGGCAGAATACTAATCACCTTAGAAGAACAGGAAATGTTGTCATTTGTGACACATGCCTTGTGCCTGGAGGAAATCATGTTAAGTAGAGCAAGAAAGAGACAGGAACACTAGTACCACATGACCTCACTCATGAATATGAATCTAAACAGGTCAGACTTACAATTGAGAGGGAAGTAGTGGTTACCAGAGATTGGTGAGAGTTGGGAGAGGGGATACACAGGGAAAGAAGAATATATTGCTCCGAAGGTTTAAGGTTTTATTTAGGCATGTAGAATAGGTTCTCAGCCAGGCATGGTGGCCCATGTTGTAATCCCAGCATTTGGGAGGCTGAGACAGGAGGATAGGGTTCTAGCCAGTCTCAGCTACTTAGCAAGGCATTTTGCAACTCAGTGATACCCTGTTTCAAATAATAAAGATTTAAAAAACCCAGGGCTGAGGTGTAGTTCAGAGGAGCAATGGCCCTAGGTTTCATTCCAGAAAAATAAAAAATAAAAAAAAAAGAATATGTTCTCACTGTTATTTTCCTGTTAAGAAATAAAGGTAGGTTAATAAAAAAAAAATAGGTTCTCACTGTTAATTTCTGAAGTAGATAAAAGAAAGGATTTCACATATACTTTTTTTATGTGTGTGTGTGGTGCTGGAGATGGAACCCAGGGACATACATTCTACCTCTGAGCTACACCCCTTGCCCTATTTTTTATTATTTTAAAACAGGGTCTCACTGAGTTGCAGAGGGCCTAAGTAACTGAGGCTGGCGGAGAACCTGGATCCTCCTGTTTCAACCTCCCAAATGCTGGGATTACAAGCGTGTGCCACCACGCCCGTATCAGGATTTCACATATTCTTTCCACAGAGAAATGACAAACATTTGACACATGGTAAATAATACTGCCCAGCCAGGTTTTGAGACAGCTCAACTAGCCCTCAGTCTTGTGGGGCTAGCAAACAAACTGGGAAATAGAGACCTAAGATTGAACTGTCTTCAAGGCTATGGAATTAAGATAACCCAGCTGGAGACGGGAGGTTGGGAGGCCAGTTCAGCCATCAAAGAAAGTGTGGTCAGCAGAGATACCAAGAAGCCAGAGGCAAGGCCACTTAAATCAAACCTATCAAAGCAGCCTGCAACTCTCCCAGATGATAAAGGGCAGATTCCAGATGCTGAGGGGCAAGTGGATACATAGAAAAGTCAGCAAAGTAGCCCGCCTCTATGTTTGTTTGTTTGTTTGTTGTATCCAGGATGGAACCCAGGGGCACCATACCTCTGAGCTACGCCCCCAACCCTATTTTACTTTTTTAAAAATTTTATTCATTCACTCATTCATTCATTCATTCATTCATTCATTCGTGGTCCTGGGGGTGGAACCCAGGGGCTTTTCTACCTCCGGGCTATACTCCCAGACCCATTTTATGCTTTATTTGGAAACAGGGTCTCACTAAGTTGCTGAGAGCCTCACTCAGTAGCTGAGGCTGGCTTCGAACCTGCGCGATCCTCCTGTCTCAGCCTCCCAAGCGCTGGGATTACAAGCGTGCGCCACCACACCTGGCTCTTACTTTTTATTTTGAAACAGGGTGTCACTAAGCTGCCGATTCTTGCTGAATTGCTAAGGTTAGCCTCAAATCTGCTGTTCTGCTGTCTCAGCTTCCCAAGTACTGGGATTACAGGTGTGTGCCAACACACACAGCTCCACTGACACTTTAATTACAATAGTAAAAATCACACCCAAGATGGGTGCAGCAGCAGCTGCCTACAATCTCAGTGCTTTCTAGGTGAGACAGGAGGATCACAGGTTTGAGGCCAGCGTTAATAACTGCAAGATCTTCTGCAACTTAGCAAGACCTTGCTTCAAAAATAGGGATAGCTCAGAGGTAGAATGACCCTGAATTCAGTCCCCAGTACACCCTCACCCCCCCAAAAAAGAAAAAGAAGTAAACTCCAAGGCAGAAGCCGGGCATGGTGGCATGCACTTGTAATCTCAGTTCTTAGGAGGCTGAGACAGGAGGATCCCACAAACCTGGGAGTCTCTTGTCTTGGCCTACCAAATCCTAGGATGAGAGACATGTTACCACCCTCCTGGCCAAACTGTTTCTGGTACGGTTTGGACTGTGACTGTTACCGTCTGGGGGAACTGTCCCCAGGAACCTTTGTTAGACCCCTGGGAATAATTCTCCTCACACACAAAAAAACCCCGCAGGTTCTTGTCCTGAGCTAAGGATAGATATGCAATAGCCCGGGCTCTTGCTGAAGATTTAAAGGAGTTTATTAAAAAGATAGAAATACAGAAGACAGTTATAGCCCCATGTAACTGAGGAGTAACATGAGGGGGTGCTTTGAACAAAATCACCGAGAATCCCTGGATGCAGAGTATTCTTATAGGCAGCCCAACCAGGTCTGTGGCAGGTCCTTTGATATGTGTAGATATCCGGCCCCACCCATCTCTATCCCAGGTATCCTGCTCTGTCTCAGACCCAACCAGATCCACCCTCTCAGGGGCAGGGGGGCAGCTCTGTCTCAGGCAGACCCCCACACCTTTTGTTACACTCCAAAATGTGTTAAGTTGCTTATCCAGAATCTGGGATTTCCTCACATCCTGGAGGGAGTTTGCCTCTCTTCAGAAATGTAAAAAGACGCTAGGCTTCTTCTATTCCTTTGCTAATTTATATCCATGGTGACATCAGCTGCCCTCTCCCCACAGCTCCTGGCTTTCTTCACTACCAAAGATATATTTTAAAATTGGAAATCTTTCCCAATACTGGCACATTAATACATTTTGAAACCTCTTCCCAATACTGGTACAGTTTCTTCCTTCCCCCACCCGCTTTCTGGTACTAGGGACTGAGCCTATAGTCTACCTCCAAGCTACACCCTCAATCCTATTTTTTATTTTTATCTTGAAACAGGGTCTCCCTAAGTTGATGAAAGGGAGAGGGCTGGGAATTGAACCCAGAGGCATTTTACCTCCAAGCTACACCTCTAGCCTCTTTTTTTTTTTTTTTGAAACAGGGTCTCATTAGGTTTTCTGTCTTTGAACCTGAGATTGTTTTGTCTCAGCCTCCCAAGTACTGGGATACAGATGTGAGCCACTATGCCCAGCAAAAAGCTGATTTTTGATAAATGACATCTATTGGATAGTTTATTTTTATTCTAAAAAGTGATACATTACCGGGCATGGTGGCGTACTCTTGTAATCCCAGCATTTGTGAGGCTGAGACCCCAGGCTCAGCTACTTAGTGAGGCCTTTGCAACTGAGTGAGACCATGTGTCAAAAGAATGCCCCTGAGTTTGAGCCCCAGTACTGCAACAACAACAACAACAACAACAACAACAACAACAACAACAACAACAACAACAACAACAAAGTGATACCTTGATGCCTTTTTTTTATAAACTTTCAGATTTCTACTTTACCTTACATGCAAACTTTATAAGGTCTCTGGTTTAAATTTTCATTTAATCTTATCTAATTATCTAGTTTTTCTCCTCCTCTCACCACTTGCCCTTCTATCCTCCAAAACCCAAATTATTCAGTTTTCAACATTCAATCTCCATTTGGGGGCTATAAACTTAGAACTTAGTTAGCCATGAAAAAAAAAAGTAAGTTGCCACCATTAAAAGAAAAATTTCAAGAGACAGGAGAAATGACTGGGAGTTAAATTTTATTTTTATCAGTATGAACTATAATGAGTTCAACACAACACCAAAAATTTGTGTAGAGTAAAAGAAATAAACTACAAAGAGACAAACTGACAGTTTTATATATCTATTACTTAGCTTCTTCAATTTTATCATGAATCCTGTGAATGATGATAATTTTCCCTGTAGCATTTCCCAAGCCTGTCATGCTTTGATGAAAAGGATGTTAAAATAAGACCAGAGCTGCTAATTCTTTTGGTTCCTCAATTATCCTGTTTTGTTTGACCATAGATGGGGTGGTGATATGCTGGCTAAAGGGTTGGTTGGCTTTTCTGTGGGAGTACTGGGGGAGGAGCAATGACTATTTCTTTACAAAGGTTAAGGCAGTAGTATTCCTGGTAGAGACATTTTGAATGGTAGAGTTTCTGAGCTCTTACAAATTTGGATTTTGTTCTCCTGCGTTTGTTTGTTTGTTGTGTTTTTAACAGTGCCATCTTAGACTTCTGCAATGTTCAGCGTATTGAATGGTACTAATTACAGTCTAACTACACAGCAACAGAATAGCCTCATCTTTCAGAAGAAATATTCTCTCCTTTGGACTTACAGCACTAGCTCTAATATGTGTGATATGGGAGGAAGCAGTAAAGAGAGAGTCCTGGGTCGGATAAAACGACCCTTGAATGCATTCATGGTGTGGTCTCGTGACCAGAGGCGCAAGATGGCTTTGGAGCACCCTAACATGCAAAACTCAGAGATCAGTAAGCTGCTTGGACAGCAGTGGAAAATGCTTACAGAAGCTGAAAAATGGCCATTCTTTCAGGAAGCCCAGAACCTGCAGGCCATACACAGAGAGAAATATCCAAACTATAAGTATCAGCCTCGCAGAAAGGCTAACAATATACAACAGAAGACTAGCAGTTGGCTGCTCGAAGATCCCTCCTCAAAACTGTGGAGCCAGGGATTCTTGGAGAAGAGGCTACACACCATCACGGACCTGCAGGGCAGTACTGAGGTAATGGACTCCCAACTAGAGAACCAGCTAAGCCATTCACAGCCCACTGACAAAATTAGGTCAGTGCTACTGCCGGAGCATCCAAAACCTCAAATAAACCTGACTGAGAAGCCAGTAACACTGGCCTCCCAGACATTCGCGGAAATTCCCTTATACCCTGACTTTCAGCCCCAAGGTATCCATGTTGCAATACAATACTGATTTCTTTTACAATTTTACTATTATTTAATCTCTGATTTGGTTTCAAAATAAGGTATGTAAACATGTTTTAGGACAAGAATTAGGATATTTGGACATTCAGAAGTAATTTGAATTATGGTATTTAACACAGTATGACATAGACACGCTACTCTTTATTATTATTAATACTGCATGGAAAAATAGGCTTTGTGGAGCAGGATAGAGAAGCTCCTTCTAGAACTGTATTTATTGGTTTTTCATCTATTTTGCTGGTACTGGTAAATTGCAGAAGCTAAGTAATAGATATATAAAACTGTCAGTTTGTCTCTTTGTAGTTTATTTCTTTTACTCTACACAAATTTTTGGTGTTGTGTTGAACTCATTATAGTTCATACTGATAAAAATAAAATTTAACTCCCAGTCATTTCTCCTGTCTCTTGAAATTTTTCTTTTAATGGTGGCAACTTACTTTTTTTTTTCATGGCTAACTAAGTTCTAAGTTTATAGCCCCCAAATGGAGATTGAATGTTGAAAACTGAATAATTTGGGTTTTGGAGGATAGAAGGGCAAGTGGTGAGAGGAGGAGAAAAACTAGATAATTAGATAAGATTAAATGAAAATTTAAACCAGAGACCTTATAAAGTTTGCATGTAAGGTAAAGTAGAAATCTGAAAGTTTATAAAAAAAAGGCATCAAGGTATCACTTTGTTGTTGTTGTTGTTGTTGTTGTTGTTGTTGTTGTTGTTGTTGTTGTTGTTGTTGCAGTACTGGGGCTCAAACTCAGGGGCATTCTTTTGACACATGGTCTCACTCAGTTGCAAAGGCCTCACTAAGTAGCTGAGCCTGGGGTCTCAGCCTCACAAATGCTGGGATTACAAGAGTACGCCACCATGCCCGGTAATGTATCACTTTTTAGAATAAAAATAAACTATCCAATAGATGTCATTTATCAAAAATCAGCTTTTTGCTGGGCATAGTGGCTCACATCTGTATCCCAGTACTTGGGAGGCTGAGACAAAACAATCTCAGGTTCAAAGACAGAAAACCTAATGAGACCCTGTTTCAAAAAAAAAAAAAAAGAGGCTAGAGGTGTAGCTTGGAGGTAAAATGCCTCTGGGTTCAATTCCCAGCCCTCTCCCTTTCATCAACTTAGGGAGACCCTGTTTCAAGATAAAAATAAAAAATAGGATTGAGGGTGTAGCTTGGAGGTAGACTATAGGCTCAGTCCCTAGTACCAGAAAGCGGGTGGGGGAAGGAAGAAACTGTACCAGTATTGGGAAGAGGTTTCAAAATGTATTAATGTGCCAGTATTGGGAAAGATTTCCAATTTTAAAATATATCTTTGGTAGTGAAGAAAGCCAGGAGCTGTGGGGAGAGGGCAGCTGATGTCACCATGGATATAAATTAGCAAAGGAATAGAAGAAGCCTAGCGTCTTTTTACATTTCTGAAGAGAGGCAAACTCCCTCCAGGATGTGAGGAAATCCCAGATTCTGGATAAGCAACTTAACACATTTTGGAGTGTAACAAAAGGTGTGGGGGTCTGCCTGAGACAGAGCTGCCCCCCTGCCCCTGAGAGGGTGGATCTGGTTGGGTCTGAGACAGAGCAGGATACCTGGGATAGAGATGGGTGGGGCCGGATATCTACACATATCAAAGGACCTGCCACAGACCTGGTTGGGCTGCCTATAAGAATACTCTGCATCCAGGGATTCTCGGTGATTTTGTTCAAAGCACCCCCTCATGTTACTCCTCAGTTACATGGGGCTATAACTGTCTTCTGTATTTCTATCTTTTTAATAAACTCCTTTAAATCTTCAGCAAGAGCCCGGGCTATTGCATATCTATCCTTAGCTCAGGACAAGAACCTGCGGGGTTTTTTTGTGTGTGAGGAGAATTATTCCCAGGGGTCTAACAAAGGTTCCTGGGGACAGTTCCCCCAGACGGTAACAGTCACAGTCCAAACCGTACCAGAAACAGTTTGGCCAGGAGGGTGGTAACATGTCTCTCATCCTAGGATTTGGTAGGCCAAGACAAGAGACTCCCAGGTTTGTGGGATCCTCCTGTCTCAGCCTCCTAAGAACTGAGATTACAAGTGCATGCCACCATGCCCGGCTTCTGCCTTGGAGTTTACTTCTTTTTCTTTTTTGGGGGGGTGAGGGTGTACTGGGGACTGAATTCAGGGTCATTCTACCTCTGAGCTATCCCTATTTTTGAAGCAAGGTCTTGCTAAGTTGCAGAAGATCTTGCAGTTATTAACGCTGGCCTCAAACCTGTGATCCTCCTGTCTCACCTAGAAAGCACTGAGATTGTAGGCAGCTGCTGCTGCACCCATCTTGGGTGTGATTTTTACTATTGTAATTAAAGTGTCAGTGGAGCTGTGTGTGTTGGCACACACCTGTAATCCCAGTACTTGGGAAGCTGAGACAGCAGAACAGCAGATTTGAGGCTAACCTTAGCAATTCAGCAAGAATCGGCAGCTTAGTGACACCCTGTTTCAAAATAAAAAGTAAGAGCCAGGTGTGGTGGCGCACGCTTGTAATCCCAGCGCTTGGGAGGCTGAGACAGGAGGATCGCGCAGGTTCGAAGCCAGCCTCAGCTACTGAGTGAGGCTCTCAGCAACTTAGTGAGACCCTGTTTCCAAATAAAGCATAAAATGGGTCTGGGAGTATAGCCCGGAGGTAGAAAAGCCCCTGGGTTCCACCCCCAGGACCACGAATGAATGAATGAATGAATGAATGAATGAGTGAATGAATAAAATTTTTAAAAAAGTAAAATAGGGTTGGGGGCGTAGCTCAGAGGTATGGTGCCCCTGGGTTCCATCCTGGATACAACAAACAAACAAACAAACATAGAGGCGGGCTACTTTGCTGACTTTTCTATGTATCCACTTGCCCCTCAGCATCTGGAATCTGCCCTTTATCATCTGGGAGAGTTGCAGGCTGCTTTGATAGGTTTGATTTAAGTGGCCTTGCCTCTGGCTTCTTGGTATCTCTGCTGACCACACTTTCTTTGATGGCTGAACTGGCCTCCCAACCTCCCGTCTCCAGCTGGGTTATCTTAATTCCATAGCCTTGAAGACAGTTCAATCTTAGGTCTCTATTTCCCAGTTTGTTTGCTAGCCCCACAAGACTGAGGGCTAGTTGAGCTGTCTCAAAACCTGGCTGGGCAGTATTATTTACCATGTGTCAAATGTTTGTCATTTCTCTGTGGAAAGAATATGTGAAATCCTGATACGGGCGTGGTGGCACACGCTTGTAATCCCAGCATTTGGGAGGTTGAAACAGGAGGATCCAGGTTCTCCGCCAGCCTCAGTTACTTAGGCCCTCTGCAACTCAGTGAGACCCTGTTTTAAAATAATAAAAAATAGGGCAAGGGGTGTAGCTCAGAGGTAGAATGTATGTCCCTGGGTTCCATCTCCAGCACCACACACACACATAAAAAAAGTATATGTGAAATCCTTTCTTTTATCTACTTCAGAAATTAACAGTGAGAACCTATTTTTTTTTTTATTAACCTACCTTTATTTCTTAACAGGAAAATAACAGTGAGAACATATTCTTTTTTTTTTATTTTTTATTTTTCTGGAATGAAACCTAGGGCCATTGCTCCTCTGAACTACACCTCAGCCCTGGGTTTTTTAAATCTTTATTATTTGAAACAGGGTATCACTGAGTTGCAAAATGCCTTGCTAAGTAGCTGAGACTGGCTAGAACCCTATCCTCCTGTCTCAGCCTCCCAAATGCTGGGATTACAACATGGGCCACCATGCCTGGCTGAGAACCTATTCTACATGCCTAAATAAAACCTTAAACCTTCGGAGCAATATATTCTTCTTTCCCTGTGTATCCCCTCTCCCAACTCTCACCAATCTCTGGTAACCACTACTTCCCTCTCAATTGTAAGTCTGACCTGTTTAGATTCATATTCATGAGTGAGGTCATGTGGTACTAGTGTTCCTGTCTCTTTCTTGCTCTACTTAACATGATTTCCTCCAGGCACAAGGCATGTGTCACAAATGACAACATTTCCTGTTCTTCTAAGGTGATTAGTATTCTGCCACACATGAAAAATCCAGCTTTAGCCTGGCGTGGTGGTGCACGCTTGTAATCCCAGCATTCGGGAGGCTGAGACAGGAGGATTTCAGTTCGTGGACAGCCTCAGATACTTGGTGAGGCCTCTGCAACTCAGTGAGACCCTGTTTCAAAATAAAGAATAAAAAAAATAGGGCAGGGGCTGTAGCTTGGAGGCAGAATGCCTCTGGGTTCCATCCCCAGACCTGCAAAAATAAAATAAAATAAAATAAAATAAAAAAGATCCAACTTTATCACCTTTTACCAGGAGAACACTCTATGTACTTAACTTCCATTTTAGAATCTCTGTTTATATATTTTATTTGTCTATTGTGGTACTAGAGGTTGAACCCAGGAGCAGTCTACCTCTGAGTTACACCCCTATTTTATTTTTATTTGGAAACAGAGAGTCTTACTATTCCCTGTGGCTGGGCCTCCAACCTTCAATCCTTCTATCTCAGATTCCCAAGTACTGGAAAAACAAGCGGGCACCACCATACCCAACCGACTGATTGTAATTTAGACCTAGGTTTTCAGCATGAATTGAAGCCAGATGCTCTGGTCTAACTCAAAGAAACTATATTGTTTGAAATTAGTATTTAGCTGTATTTCTGTTACTTGAAAAATGTTAATAATTGAAGTCAAAAATAAATTTGTTATCCTAAGGTATACAAATTAATTGATCCCTTATAGGAGGAAATGTTTTATGTTGACTGGGGTGATGGGATCAAATTCTCATTTAAGAAACAACCATAGCCGGGCGTGGTGGCGCACGCTTGTAATCCCCGTGCTTGGGAGGCTGAGACAGGAGGATCGCACAGGTTTGAAACCAGCCTCAGCTACTTAGTGAGGCTCTCAGCAACTCAGTGAGACCCTGTTTCCAAATAAAATAGAAAATGGGTCTGGGAGTATAGCCCAGAGGTAGAAAGCCTCTGGGTTCCACCCCCAGTACCACCACAAAAAAAAAAAAAGAAAGAAAGAAAGAAAGAAAGAAAGAAAGAAAGAAAGACAACCATTTCTTCTTCTCCTGATTTCTTTATCCTTCTCTAATAATCTCTTTTCTATTCTCATGTCATCTCTCCATAGTTGGTTTCTACACATGAGAGAGAAAATATAGTACTTGTTTTTCTGAGTCTGGTTTATCTGGTTCATTATCCATCAAGATAATCAATTTTACTTTGTTTTTGTTTTGAAACAGGATCTCACTAAGTTATTGAGGGCCTATTTGTTAAGTTGCTGAGGCTGGCCGCAGACCTGTCGGATTCTCTTGTCTCAGCCTCCCATGTATCGGGATTACAAACATGCATCACCATGGCAGTCTGGGGAAATCATTTCTATTCTTGCTGGTAGTTCTGGGATGATTGTGCATGCAAGACTGTTCACTGGAAAACCAGTAGAAGGTAGAAAATGATTAGGAGGCACACCAGAGGCTCCATGTGCTACCATGCTGAACTTCTATAAGACCCAGTGTTTCTCAAATTATTCAATAATATAGAGAGGGATGTGTTCTGGTTTGGATTTAGTATATCCCCCTCACTCCTGGCCTCCATAAAAAGGCAGCCATGTTGTAGGTAGGCCTTGTTTGCTGAGGAGAGGATTCCTGGAGTTGTGGATGTGGATACTATATATTAAGTGTTACAGTGAAAGATGAATGTTACTGTTTGGGGGAACTGTTCCCCCTGGGGACCACTGTAGCCACATCAAAACAATTCCCCTCAAACCGTGAGTTCTTGTCCTGAGCTAAGGATAAATATGCAACAGTCCAGATTTTGCTGAAGATTTAAATTAGTTTATTAAGAGGTAGAAACAACACTGAAGACAGTTATAGCTCCATGCCATTCATGAGTGGCATGGGGGGGGTGGTTTCCAAATGATTTCACCAAAATTCAAGACACAGAACAGCCTTTTTATAAACATGACATCCTCCATCTTGCTTTATGTAAGTCTGACATAGGTAAAGTCCCTCCACTTGATTTTGCTGCCAAACTTTGGTCTATGCCCAGGTTTCTCTTTTCCTGAAGGTTGATGCCCTCCTCCCATTCAAACTACATTATCCATTATTATGTAAACCTGCCTTTAGAATGAGGAAGTCCTAGCTACCCTTCTCTTTCCACTTGTTAATTACCTTTAGCTAGGTTAATTTACTTTACAATAGTTCCCTGCTTCTTGGCAGAAACCAAGTCCTTTCACAGATCTGTCCTTAACCCAATTTTTGAAATATACTTATTATTAATCAGAGCTTTCTCAAATCTTCCTAGGCCATTCCCAATACTGGCACATTAAGGTTCCAGGTTTTTTGAGCCAAAGCAGTGATCATGCTGACTGAAACTTAAGTTGGTATTATATGTATCTATGTCTGGCTATATTTTGTGTGAGTCTTTCAAATTATGAGAGAAATCTGGAAGGGCCAAAATACCCATTAAAAAGCAGATGATAGCCGGGCGTGGTGGCACACGCTTGTAATCTCTGCACTTGGGATGCGGAGACAGGAGGATCGCGCAGGTTCAAAGCCAGCCTCGCTGGCTTAAGAGACCCTGTTTCCAAATAAAAACATAAAATAGGTCTGGGAGTGTAGCCCAGAGGTAGAAGAGTTCTATCCTCAGTACTGTTGTGTTTAAAATTTTAGGTTAAAGTTTTATAACAAAGTGCTATAAGAGTGCGGTGCAGTGTAGTTGCTAAGAAATTGCTTAAACTAATAATGTTGATCAATAATATTGTACAAGAGTATTTTTTTAAAGTTAAATAGTCCTAAATAAGTTTAAACTTTAAGTCTACCTATCAGTTAAGGTCATCTGCCCCAACCCAAAGTCTCATACCTTAGATAAGAGACCCTCTCTCTTGTGATCTGAGGTGACCCTCTCTCAAGTGGCCTCTCCTTTGACCCTGTTATCATAAAAGCCCTAGCTAAGGGCATCCGCCCTAGCTAAACCCTCTACCCCTACCCTATTATCTTAAAAACCATCTGTACAAACTACCTTATTAGATGGAAGCTATAAATTCAAAAAGCATCATCAATGATGGAACAGAATGACTTGCAAAATGTTGTACAACTGTATAAAAATCCCACACAAAGGGCAATCTTGGCCCTTGCCGCTCATGTGGAGACACATGCCCTGGGTCCAGGTTCGAACCTGTAATAAAGTGTGGCTTGATGGACTAATAATTGGCTGTGGACAGTTATGCTCACTACAACAGTACCACCAAAAAAAAAAAAAAAAAAAAAAAAAGCAGATGATAGAGACTGTGCATAGGTCAGAGAGAGCAGGTAAGACTTCATAAGGGAATGGAGTAAAGGATGTACCAGTATTGGGAATGGCCTAGGAAGATTTGAGAAAGCTCTCATTATTAATATATTTTAAAAATTGGGTGAGGGGCAAATCTGTGCAAGGACTTGGTTTCTGCCTAAAACCAGGCAACTATTCCAATTTAAATTAACATAGCTTAAAGTAAAAGAAAAGAAAGAGAGAGAGAAAGAAAGAAAAAAGGAAAGAAAGAAAAAGAAAAAGAGAAAGAAATAAAGAAGGAAGGAAAGAAAGAAAGAAAGATAGATAGAAAGAAAGAAAGAAAGAAAGAAAGAAAGAAAGAAAGAAAGAGGAGTGTGGCAAGAATTAGCAAGATCCTATGATGAGCAGGCTTACGGGTATAACTAGGGACTCTTGTGCTGGAGCCAGCGGCAGAAGTACAGGTTCTAAAGAGTAGAGTGAGGATTAAAGAATTCATGCATGAGAGGGCTACCAGTCTCTATTGGCATGCAACTTTATTTTCTCATGACATTTTTTACAGTTTCTAGCTTTGGGTTGCACAGGAATACAAGAAAGGCAAGTACAAAGTACTTACATCATGGGCAAATCAAACAATACCCTGGTACAACAGAAACCTAATATTATCTAGCAGACAGAACAATTAGCATCAATCATTCCAAGAAGGTCTTATTTACTTTGAAACCCTCATGACTCCAAACCTTGTTGACTCTGGGTGAAGGATAGTCTGAAGTGCACTTTCGAGTAAGGGTGAGTCAAGATAAGGGGAAAACCTTAATGCTCCCCACAATTTTGTTTGAAAAAGTTTGCTTTAGGAGTAGCTATGAGAGTGCTCCACCAGCATGGAGTGTCTAAGAAGTTGCTTTCTTAGGACTCATTTAACCATGCACAGTTTCCCATGCACTCAAGGCCAATGGTCTGGGGAGACAGCTACTGCTAGATCTAATGGTAGACCATTGTGGATCTGGTGTTGATTTTATAGAAATTCATGCTGAAGTTAAGGGATTGTAGAGATTTCTATCCAGATTTCAAAGGAAGGCCTACAGGGCTAGATTTCCTTGTAGCAGAGTCAGAATCCCTCTGGTCAGGCCTAGAGGGGTAATTTGTGAAGCTGACAATAGAACCAAAGCTGCTTGGAGACTTCAGGAATTAAGAGATGCCAATTAAGAACATGGATCATATATTGAGGAAGGTTGGAATCTATATACAGTGGAGAAGGCTAAGACAGTAGCTTCATTGGTTGTAAGCAGCAAAGCCATAGTTGTGACTGCTGCATCCCTTTAGACATGGCAGATTAGGAATATGGAATCAATTCCCTTGATTGGCTGAGTTAATGGCTTATGTAATTGAGAAAAGATAAAATTTATAAAAGTTTCATTTTGATTTACAGTTGATAATTTGAGATTTTTGTTTTGTTTTGAATGCTTCTTTTTTTTCTTTTCTTTTTTCTTTTTTTTTTTTTTTTGAGAAGAGAGCTATTTTTAAAATTTAGTTTACTAAGAATTTCACCTAGTGGCACTCTACCTCTGAGCTACACTTCAGGCCATTTTTTTTTTGTGTGTGTGTGTGTGTGTGTGAAACAGAGTTTCACTAAGTTTTGGAGGGCCTCACTAAGTTGCTGAGGTTGGTGACAAACATTCAGTTTTCCTGTCTCAGTCTGAGACACTGAGACACTGAGATCACAAGTACTGAGATCACAAGTGTGGGTTACCATAGTTGGCTTAAAGTTTTAAAGGATAGTACATTATGTTCACTAGTAATAATTTATATTAATTAATTAATTTATTTATTTATTTTAAGATTTAACGGAGTTTCTTAAAATGATAGAAATACAGAAGACAGTAACAGCCCCATGCTAAAGTATGAGGGGGTGGTTTGAATGAATTCACCAAAATACAAAACCCAGAATGGCCTTTTTATAGACACAACATCCCTCCATCTTGCTTTTTCCTATGCAACTCTGACATAGGTAAAGTCTGTCCTCTTAATTTTCATGCCGAACTCTCTTAGTTTCTGTTCATGTTTCTCCTTTTACAAATTTCAATCAATACCCTCCTCCCAACTTAACTAGATGCCAATTATTATGTATACCTGTCTTTAGAATGAGGAAGTCCTAGCTCCCCTTCTTTCCATTTGCTAATTACTTTGAACTAAGTTGTTTTACATTGTAATAGCTGCTTGCTTCCTGGCCAAAACCAAGTCCTTCCACAGGTCTGCCCCTCACCCAATTGTTGAAATATATTTATTAATAATCAGAGTTTTCTTAAATTTTCCTAAGCCATTCCCAATACTGGTACATTCCGCCCTCTATCTAGTAACTTCCTGACAACTCTCAAGCCAAAGATAGATATAGAAAATACATTTTGACTTTTACAATTCTTATTAACATTTAACATGAGCTTATTTCCCATTTATTTTTACTTACATACATATACCTGCTAGGTTTTGGTGCAGAAAAAGGCAAGAGAGACCAGGTACAGGAAAATAATTTTAATGTGGTCTTCTTTCAGGGATAGGAGCTGGACCACTCCTGGAGACCTCCGAGCCCCTCTGCTGCAGGAGAGGAAATGCCCTTCCTTTTAAAGTTTACATCTTGTGGGTGGGGCTACACATAGGAATGCTGCCCCCTCTTGCTACATTGCCTGCCTTCTGATATCACCCGGCAGAGTTTTCTCCTTTTCTTTTCTTTCCTTTTTTTTTTTTTTTGGTGGTACTGGGGGGTGGAACCCAGAGGCTTTCTACCTCCCGGCTATACTCCCAGACCTTTTTTATATTTGGAAACAGGGTCTCACTAAGTTGCTGAAAGCCTCACTAAGTAGCTGAGGCTGGCTTCGAACTCATGTGATCTTCCTGTCTCAGCCTCCCAAGCGCAGGGATTACAAGCATGTGCCACCACGCCCGGTGAGTCTCCTCCTTTTCTAAGGTCCCACCCAAGCAGGGATGGACCCAACCTGTCTTCCCGGCCTTTTGGTGGTAATGGGTAGAGATTTGAATCTTAAACTACTTCCCGCTGTCAAGGAGCATTGTAAGGGGGCCCCTTGGCCAGGAAAGGGCGGGTCCTCCAGAAGTGGGCAGGTGAGAGTATGGCTGTGGCATGAGTCAGAGGTTACCCTGGACAGCTTGGTGATGTGTGCTCAAGGAGACTTTAGCAGACAAGGAGTTATGACAGTATGGCATCCGAAGAGGGAGAGCACTGTAGTATGTGAACAAGTGGATCTGCTAAAATAAAACATCAAAGAGAATTATGTCGAGAAAAATGAAGCTTAGTAGGCCCCAACACTGTGCAAGAGAATTTGTCATGAGACTGTTGTAACAGAGCCCTTTTTAGCCAGGTAAGATGATGCTGGTTGGGGTCCCCCAGCAGTTTGCCTGCGGTAGGTGTGGCAAGGATCACTGTGAAGGGCCCCGTCCACCGTGGTTGGAGATGTTTTGGTTGAAGTGACTTGAGGAGGACTTGATCCCCTGGCTTAAGGGCCTTGACTGCAGGGTGTGGAGCTGCTTTTTCAGTCCCGGGTTGGGGAAGATACCAGTCAGCATGCTCCCTAAGAAGGTGCCTGAGAAAGACAGGTAAGGAAGATAGGAAGACAAAGGAGGGGGATTGCAAGGGAGAGCATGATTAAGCAGGAAAGGGCAACCATATAACAATTCAAAGGGGCTCATAAAGGTGGGGCTTCGAGGGGTGGCCCTCACATGGGCCAGAGCTAGTGGCAGGAGTTCAGGCCATGATACTTGCCGCTCTAGAGAGAGTTTTGTTAAGTAATTCTTAAGGATCCCATTAATTTTTTCTACCTTTCCTGAAGACTGCCGTCAGTATGGGATGTGGAGCTTCCATGAAATACCAAGGGCTTGTGCCACCTGTTGGGTAACCTTAGAAATAAAAGCTGGTCCATTATCAGACTGTAAGGAATTAGGGAGTCCAAATCGAGGAATGATGTCCGAGCATAGAACATTGGCCACCGTGCTAGCTGTCTCGTCCTTTGAGGGAAAAGCCTCCACCCAATCTGTTAGGGTATCGACCATGGTAAGAAGATATTTAAGTTTTTTGTGAGGTGGCATATGGGTGAAGTTGATTTACCAGTTCTGTCCTGGCAAGTGTCCCCTCATTTGGTGGGTAGGAAAGGAGGTCAAAGGCCTCCTTGGGGAGACACAGCAGTGCAAGTAGAACAGGAGGCACTGACTTTACTAATCAGCTGCTGCAGGAGAGGAGAACAAAACAAGGGGCTTACAGGATGCTTCAGCACCATAGGTCCCTCATGAAGGAAATTGTGCATTAGGCTAATGACCTTTTCGGCCTGAGCCTCAGGCAGAGCAATCTCATCCTGTATCATGAGCCAACCATCTCCTGTGCTGGATGCCCCAAGTTTGATCAGGTGTTTTTGTTCAGCCAGGCTGTAATTAGGTGCCATTGAGGGGAGGGTTAAAAATAGTACAGAGCTGGTAGGCTTAGTTGAGCTTGTTGTGTCAGCTGTCTTTCTGTATAATCAGCTTTACTGTTTCCTTTGGCCACTAAGAAAGATTCTGTCTGGTGGCCCCAACAGTGGATGATGGCCAGCTCATATTGTAAAGAAGGGGAATCTAGCTGTTTCTTAATCAAGGTGGCATTAACAATGGGTGAATGCTTGGTGGAGAGAAATCCCCTCTCTCTCCAAATTGAGGCATGGCAATGTGCTATTAAAAAGGAATATTTAGAATTGGTATATATGTTTACCCGCTTGTTTTTTGCCAGGTGTAGGGCTGAGTTAGGGCAATCAGTTCAGGCTTTTGAGAGGTAGTACCATCTGGTAACCTGGCAGCCTCAATGACTTGAGTTAGGGTGACCACTGTGTAGGCTGCTCTTTTCTTACCTTTGGCATCAGGAACAGAGCTGCCATCAACAAAATAAGTAACATCTGGATTAAGAAGTGGGGGTGTCCTGGAGGTCCACCCAAGGTTTAGCTAAAGCTTCAATCATATCAACACAAGAGTGAACATCGTTAAGTGAACATGAATCCGGGCCTGAACCCTGGCTCACTGGTAAAAGAGTGGCCGGGTTAAGGGCCAGGGAATGAGACAGTTTAATATCTGGATTTTTCATGAACAACAAAGTTCTTGAATGTGAGAAGGTGACAGAAGAGGGAGTGCTCAAGGAGAGAGCAAATCCTGGTGTCTGTGTGGGGAAAAACCCTGCAGGGGCATCTGGAGAAAAAAAAAATTTTTTTTTTTGGTAGTACTGGGGTTCCTGGAAGCCCTTCTGCCTCTGGGTAAATAGGCCACTGGTGCCTGGGTTGGTCCCAGGGGTTGAGTGAGCACTCCTGTGGCTATCCCTTGCCTCTCATCAGTATATAAGAAGAAGGCCTTAGTCAGAATGGGGAGTGTGAAGGGGGGGATTTAAAAAGAGTTTTTGGAGAGCCAGGAAGGCTTGGCGAATGACCGAGGGCAAAGTGATGGGCCCAACCAAGGTTTTCTTAATTGCCTCATGTAATGGCTTAGCTTGAAGGGCAAAGTTGGGGATCTAATGTCAGAAAAAATCCTATAAAACCCACGAAAGATTGGATCTAGTCTGCTGAGGTGGGCGGCTGCAAGTCTTGTAAGGCCTTGACCTGGTCAACAGTTAGTCCTCGGGTGTTTGGGGTGAGATGTAGGCCTAAATACCACGCTTCAGGCACTGATAACTGGGATTTATGTGAGGCCACCCTGTAACCCCTGTTTCCAAGGAAATTAAGGAGAAGAGCAGTATGCCATTTGGACACTTCTAGGGAGGAACTCCAAAGTGTAAAAGGTCATCTATATATTGTAACAGAGAACTAGGCTCCAATGGGCACTGGAGGAGGTCCTGTGCTAGAGCCTCTCCAAAAAGGTGTGGGATATCTCAAAAACCATGGGGAAGAACAGTCCAGGTTAGTTGTTGAGCAACCTTGGTATCGGGGTCCTCCCAAGTGAAGGCAAAAAGGGGGTACAACTCAGGATGCAGAGAAATTGTATAAAACACATTCTTTAAGTCAGGAACTAAAAAGTGGGTGGTATTGGGGGGAATCTGAGATAAGAGGTATAGGGATTCGGGACAACTGGGTAGATTGGGACCATCACATCATTAATTAAATGGAGATTCTGAACTAAATGATAAGTCCCATTAGGCTTTTTAACTGGGAGAGTGGGGATATTATAAGGGGAATTAGTAGGAATAAGCAGTCCCTGGTCCAGGAGATGAAAAGTAATGGGTTTAAGCCCATGTTGGTGAAGGAGTGATATGGAAAACTGGGAGCGGGCAGGGAAAATAGTGGGGTCATGTAGGACAATTTGGATCAGGGTGTGGTGGGTCGCCACAACTTGGGTGCTGGTATCCCATACTATAGGGTCAACCAAATCTATTGGATGGGGAGGTTTGACTTCCCAGTCATCAACTCTAGCTGCAGCCATTGAAAGTATATTAGAGAAAACAGAGAGTGTGGGGAAATTAAATGAAAGTTCAGCCCCAATTTTGTTTAAAAAGTCTACCTAAAAGGGGGTAGAACATGAAGGGATAATCAGGAATGGATGGTTAACCATAAAGGTCTCTAATGGCATAAAAGGGGGCCTGTAGTACGTGGGCAAGAGAGCATGCCATCAATCCCCTGAACCGCAATTTTGGAAAGGAAGCTAGGTCCTGAGAAGGAAGGGAGGACAGAGTAGGTAGCGGCTGTATCAATCAAGAAGGAGATTGGCTTACTTGCTACCTGGAGAGTTACCCTGGACTTAGCTTGAAGGCATAGTATTATGTGATTTCTCTTTTTTATTCCCTGACCCCTGTCATTATAATCCTAGTGGGGATCCTGAGAAGGAACTGCAGCTGTTCTGGTAGGAAGCTGTGGATTGGTTCTGTGAGCCTGATCAGCCCATTCTCTGGCAGCCTTAAAAATATGATCTTGTTCATCTGCAGTTAAAGAGGAGGTTAAAATGACATGAAGATACCACCAAGTTAAATCATATGCTTATACAATATGTTGGAATTCCATAATAAAACCAGAGGGATTGGCAGAAAAACAACCCAATCTCTTTTGAAGTTGAGCAAGGTCAGGAAGGAAACAAGGGACATGGACCCAGACCACACCTTCTGCACCAGCCACACCTTCTGCACCAGCCACCTCATGAAGCGGGGCCAAGAGAGAAGTGGGGGCATCTCTGGAATGGGTAGGGTGACCTACAGGGGTAGGTGAGGGGTAGGTAAGGGTTGGTTTCTTAATAGAGAAAGGCAGGGGAGAAAAAAGTGGGTTAGAATGGGAGGCTGCCCCAGAATAAGATGACAACCACGGTGGTAAGGAGAGGTCTTGTGGGTCTGGGTCGTCAGGAAATAGGGCCTGTAACTCTCCTGGGCCAGATTCTGGTATCCATGTGTCATCACAGAATGGTGACCGTGAGTCAGCAGAATTGCAGGCCTGTAACCCAGAAAGACCATTAGGTGGCACCTGTGAGTTGCCACATGGTGACCAAGATGGTGGCTGCGGCTGGTGGGAATCCCCAGAGAGCATGACTTGAGCAGTAGAGTCAGGAGGGATGGAAAGGGAAAGCTGGGAATGCATGCACAGAAAAGCCTGTACGTACAGAACTTCTGACCATTTACCTGCCCATTTGCAAAAGTTACTGAGATCAGTCAACATTTTAAGATCTAACGTACCCATCTCAGGCCACTGAGAACCATCACTTGTCATAAGTGGGCCAGATTTTTGTGCAGAAAAATATGAGCCACTCGGGGCACAGTTTCCTGTTTAAACTTAGAGTCTGGAGATTAACCAGAACACGGCCTAGTGTGGATTGGGAGTCTATTTTAGATGACTGGCTTCCCCCCATGACTGGTCAGCGGGTGAGGACGAAAACAGGAATTTGGCATCCCAAGGTTCTGCCTAATGTCTGGAAACAGCGTGGTTATGTTAGAGAAGGATGTCTCCGTTCCCTTTACACCCTTGGAGAACTTGGGCATGAAATATTTGGGTTTGTTTAACAGCCATGAGCCCAAGTCTGGAAGAGGCTAAAAGCCAGCACCCGCTTGTCCAAGGAAGGGGAAGCTTACCACAGTGTAGTGTTATCAGCCAGTGCTGACTGGAACCAAAGCACTGAGCCGGGAGGGCACGCTGTGGAGCTATTAGGTGGAATCAGGGCTGAATTAGGTTTAAGATGGCCACTGGGGCTTGGCTGGGTGGTGAGATGGCTGCTGGCTCTGAGCGTGTGTCGGGTGGGTCGGGGGAAGCAGGCTGCCAGCTCTCAGGGAGGGTGGCTGGGGAAGCTGGCCACCGGCTCTCGGTCAGAGCCCAGGACTGAGGAAGATGGCCTCTGGCTCTGAGGCAGAATGCGGGGCTGGGGCTGGGGAAGATGGCCTCTGGCTCTCAGGAAGAGAGTGTGGGGCTGGGGAAGATGGCCTCTGGCTCTCAGGCAGAGTGCAGGGCTGGGGCTGGGGCAGATGGCCTCTGGCTCTCCCAGAGAGCACGGGACTGGGGCTAGGGAAGATGGCCTCTGGCTCTCAGGCAGAGTGCGGGGCTGGGGCTGGGGAAGATGGCTGTTGGTTCTCCTGGAGAATACGGGGCTAGGGAAGATAGCCACCGGCTCTCAGGCAGAGCGTGGAGCCAGAAAAGGGTGGCTTATGGTCTCTGGTCTGGGCGGGCACGGGTGGCGGTGGCAATGGTGGTCCTGGAGCAGCAGCAGTGCTGGAATGGTGGGTGGGGTGGGAGTGGTCCCAGCAGATCCTGAAAGGCCCCATTTAGTAGAAAAATCACAAGACCTAGCAGCCAGCTAATAGTTAAAACAGGCAGCTAATAGTTAAATAGAAAAGTATATATTACTGCAGCTTGCAGCTTAAGAAGCATAGCTTAAGAATGAAAAATATGCAATAAGCCCACCCTGTTCCAGGAACGTACCTAGCATCTTATCTATACTGACTGGGTCAGCGCGCCCTGTGCTGGGAACCTGCTGACTACACCTGGTATCTTATCTAACACTTGACTACAGAATGTACTTTTTCAAATGATTTTGTAATATTTTGTAAACTCATGTAACTTGGCCCAAACCCCCCTAATTGGTGGTCTTTTCCCTATAAATATCCACACTTTCAGTTGCTCATGGCCGAACTCCTCTGCTCTTAAGTGAGATACTAGTCGGCCCCAGTGCACTGGCTCCCTAATAAAATTTTACCTTTTGCTCATTGCATCAAGGAATATAAAGTCTCTCGTGTGTTCTTGAAGTCGCGTGTCCTGAGGCTGATTAAGGGTCTACCCTCTGCGGGGGTCTTTTAATCCGAATGCCCTAGTAGATCGAGTCAGAGGTTTCCGCCAAATCTGTCCAGGGCACGCCATGGCAGTGGTGGCAGGAAACTAAAAAATTTAAAAAAAATTAAATTATATTAAAATAAAATAGCTGGGTGTGGTGGTACATGCTTGTAATCCCAGCATTTGGGAGGCTGAGACCAGAGGATTGCAGTTCACGGTCAGCCTCAGCTACTTAGTGAGGCCCTCTGCAACTCAGTGAGACCCTATTTCAAAATAAAGAATAAAAAATAGGGCAGGGGCTGTAACTCGGAGGTCAAATGCCCCTGGGTTCCATTCACAGACCTGCAAAATAAATAAATAAAATAAAATAAAATAATTGTCCCGGGTTTTGCACTAGATGTTAGGTTTTGGTGCAGAAAAAGGTGAGAGAGACTGGGTACGGGAAAATAATTTTAATGTGGTCTTCTCTTGGGGATAGGGGCTGGACTGCTCCTGGAGACCTCTGAGCCCCTCTGCCGCAGGAGAGGAAATGCCCTTCCTTTTAAAGTTTACATCTTGTGAGTGGGGCTACACATAGGAACACTGCCCTTCTCGCGACATCGCCTGGCTTGTGATATCACCCAGAAGAGTCTCCTCCTTTTTTTAGGTCCTGCCCCTGCAGCGAGGGACCCAACCTGTCAATACTGCTAGCAAAGGAATAAGGATGATGACTTATATGCCTTCTTCAGGCTGAACAGGGGTGACCTAAGGTGGAGGCCTGACTTTAGGGTACATGTATGCAGTTTTGCAGTGAGGAATTCAGATGGGTCCTTGTTGTGCATCTTTATGGCTATCTAAAGGGCTTCGATAAATGTTCCTCTCATTTGTAACACCATCTGAAGTCTGAAAGCTTCAAGCCTATGAGAGACAACACTCACAATACAATTTGGCAGATATGGCCCAAAAAAGCAACATGACAAGGAGAATGAGAAGAGTTACAAAGGGCATTAGCCATGCTATCCATGATGAACCATTTATTAATTCAGGGATGGCTAGTAACAGCAGCCTTGGAAACCTTTAGGGATGCTGGAATAAGAAAAACTAAAACAGGAAGCTGACCAGCCTAAGGGGGAAATGTAAGTCTGACGATGGGACTGTACTGTATTGTGGTATGATTGTATTTGATATTACATGGCATGGGTCCCACACCGAGGTTGGAATGGGGTCTCCCACTGTTTGAATGTTTTAAACCATGAAACCTCCTAAACCAATTAATAGAGAGGTTAATATCTGTTTTGTTGACTTAGACTGAAACACAGAAGTGGGATGTATTTAATTTATTTTCTGCCATATGAATGGAGACCTGAAATAGGCTTTGGGGTAATTTGAATAAAGATTTTAGATGATTTGATGAGTATCAAGTCACCTGGACAAAAGAAAATTTATCCTTTCCCTCTGGCACTGTTTGGAGTTTACTTAAAACTTGCTGGTACACTGACAATTGGGTAAAATTGTTATCTAGAACTATGTCTCAGTCAAAAAGATCTAAAAGTTTCCACTGGCATATGAGTGAAACCAAGCTGCCAGTCTTCACCTGGACATGTGCCTCTAGATTGGTTGCCTGGTGAACTTAACAAGCTATTTTTGGAATTAATTTCTAAGGCAAATTTCAAATCCCTGTATGATACGACTCAGTCTCCTGTAACTGTTTTCCTATAAACAACCTTGAAGCTAGTTTATAAGAGGTTGGCTTTCTAGAAACCTACTTTAACTAATAAAAACATCTTCATTTATGCAAACAAACGTACCACAAACACTTTACAACTTGCTCCAACCCTCTGATTTTTATCCTGGTCCTAAGGTTTATCCTAGATAAACCTTGCAAAATGCATTCTTATTCTCACAAATTTCTTTTCTATGTAGCTACCAAAACATAAAAAAAATACATCCACACACTCTTTACATCTGTCTTTTTTTTTTACATATACATGCTAAACCCCTCCCCCCAATACCATTTTATAATGTTGTACATATACCAGCAATTTAAAAACCCATTTAAAAGACTTAAGTGAGCCGGGCGTGGTGGCGCATGCTTATAATCCCCACACCTGGGAGGCGGAGACAGGAGAATCGCACAGGTTTGAAGCCAGCCATAGCTGGCTTAAGAGATCCTGTTTCCAAATAAAAATATAAAATAGGTCTGGGAGTGTAGCCGGGTGGTAGAAGGGCTTCAAGGAACCTCAGTACCATCAAAACAAAACAAAACGGTGTATGCTTGTAATTCCAGCATTCGGGGAGCCTGAGACTGAGGATCAAGGTTCATGGACAGCCTCAGCTACTTAGTGAGGCCATCCACAAACTGGTGAGACCCTTTTTCAAAATAAAGAATAAAATAGGGCAGGGAGTGTAGCTTGGAGGTCGAATGGCCCTGTATTCCATCCTCAGACCCGCAAAAATAAAATAAAATACGTCAGTGTTACTTTAGACCTTATGAAGTTAAGAGCATTTTTAAGCATTGCATTTTACATTTTTCCAACTTAATAACTGAACTGTAGATTACCATGGAAATTAAGGCATTAGGTAAATACCACTAGCACCTTAAAACTTTAATTTTGCAAAAGGAATAAAATTAATGACAGTGAATATCATATTTGATGGTACAATTTAATGACTGTATCATAGATTCGCATAGAAATCCATATTATCAGATAAATTTCACTAGTGTCTTAAAACACTAATTTTGTCAAAGAGAAAATAACTATTTAATCACATCTCACAGAGGTCTAATAAGACAGCTTTTTTAGAAGTTACTATTTTAGCTAAGACTAGTTGAAATAAAAAACTTTTTGCAATAACTTTAGTGCAATCAGCAAAAGAGGATAACAACAACAGTTGGTTTCTTGACATTATATCTTCTTATTAACAGAGGATCTGGAATCTCTGGTATGGCTAAGAATGGGAGAATGGTAGGTCGGCCTGGATGCAGCAGGCTAAAGATTGAGTAATAAAATGCTTTAGGGCCTGGTCTGATATGCCTCTTGCCCTTACTAAACTTTTGGACCTTGGGCCAGGGGAGAAGGGTAATGGCTTAAATCTGGCCTCTGTCTGAGATCTCACTGTGAGATCTCACGCAGTTTAGACTTCAGTGCTTGGCTGCTGGGAGTTTGGGGCCACAGGGGCACACGAACTGCCAGGGTTTACAGACCAAAGAGCCTAAGGCTCTTTTGTCTTAACTCAGGTGTTGGGAACCAGGTGGGAACTTAGATTTGGGAGACCCCAAGTCCCTCCAGGCCTGGGGGCGCCCAGACTGTTTAATGGTCCCTTTACACCATGAGCAGGGCCTTGGAAGGCCCTTTTTTGGGCTCGTGGTTGAGGGCATTTACGCCAGAGATGCCCTTGGGATTCACACTTAAAATGACCTGATCTCAGGTTTTTGTGCTCAGCCAGAATTCTTCTATGGCTTTTGCCTTTCTGTTTCTCCTGTTTCAAGTCCCTATTCAACTGAATTGGCAGCCTGCAGTAGTGGTAAGAATTTATCTGAGGTGGCTTCCCCTTCTACTGGGTAAAGAATTAACTAAGAGTGCCAGCACCTATTGTTTGAGTTAGTGATATAGCTTTAAACTCAGCCCATAAAAAAAACCTGCATATGGACAAATCAAACTTTAAATTCTCCTTCTATACTGTCAGGGGAAACATTCCTTTTAGCCATCTCGGCTGCTTTACTAAGGCTACCTGATCTTTGGGGTTTTCCTCCACTGATGTAACTTAGTAGTGATTCAGCTTCCATTTTGGATTCCTGAGATCCCATCTGAGAGAGAAAGGGTGGGGTTTTAATTCTCTGTCTGGGCAAGGTTGCCCCATTCCCAGAGCTCCCAACCTAAAACCAATTACCTTAGTATTTAGTATATTGCTGGAATCCCATCTAAGACAGAGACAGGTATATTATGCCCAGAAGGTTGCCCATCTTTCCTGTACCCTGTGTATGTGTGGGCCTCATGAGGGGGGCCTCACTTCCCACCAGTTTGCTGCCCACCAGGAGGGTATTAAACAGGAAGGGGCTTTGCCACCCTTTTCCTTTGTTCCATATTCCCTTATCCAACTAGCTGTGTGGCCTTTCTCTGTCCAGATGAGGTTCCCTGCATCACCTAAATCTCAGCTGGGGGCGAATCTGGCCAAGCACGTGTGTGTGTTCATGCGTGTGTGCATGCGTGCGCGCATGTGTGTTTGTGAGGGCGACTCTTCATGGCTCAGCCAGGGTGGGCTGTAAGAGTGTGAGTTTGAGCCGCCCCAGACCCTGTCTCTTCTCTCAATCCCACCCTCTCCTTTCTCCCTCTGGGTGTGGTAATGCTACCAGCTAATAAAACACTGTTGTATTAGCTAATACAACAGTGTAGGGACAGAAGCCTAAAACTGCCAATATTTCATAGCTAGTCACAAACAGATTTTTTTTTACAGGGGGCCAGTAACATCCTAGTTGATTGGAGTCTAATCTGGTGGCACAAGGACCTTGTGAGTCCCAAGATGCTGGTGCTGCGCCTGGTGCAATACAGCTTTCTTAGCCTCCTAGAGCTCTCATAGACACTTAGCTAAATGCCTCTGGCCTCTAAACACAAAGTTTAGACTTCAGCGCTTGGCCGCTGGGAGTTCAGGGCCACTGGGGCACGTGAACTGCCAGGGTTTACAGACCAACAAGATGCACGTGGCCACGGTTGCTAATGGCAAAGCTTCCTAGGTGCTGTAGTTGGAAGCAAGCTAGCTTATTTCCCTATAGCCTGTTCCCAACTACAAAAAAAAAAAACCCCAAAAAAGCCCCTCACTGCCATTTAGAAATGGGTGCTGGCTGGCATCTCTCATTTGGGGAGTTTTCAGAAGGTGGGCTATGGGCATTTTGTTTTAGATTTAACTTCATACAGGGCTTTTAAATGAGTGTCCCAGTTGGGCATGGTGGCTCACGCTTGTAATCCCAGCATTCAGAAGGCTGAGACAGGAAGATTGCAGTTTGCAGACAGCCTCAGCTACGTAGTGAGGCCCTGCTTCAAAATAAAAAGAATAAAAAACAGGGCAGGGGTGTAGTTCATGATAAGTTGGGTCCTGCACTCATGTGACTTTGTGTCACATGACCTCTGCAGGGCAAGGGAGGGGCTGAAATCCCCGTGAGAATTGGGCGTTCCCGCGAGTAAACCCCCATCTCGCGAGATGCATACCTTGAAAAGGAGAGCCTGCGTCCTCAAGCTTCGGACAGGCGCGCGGGCCCCACGGTGCCTCGCCCTGATCCCCGGGAGAGCCGTGCCATTAAAACTTTACATGCCATGTGTACCGGACCTCTCTCGTGTTTTTCACACTCCGCCGTACGCACATTATTTTTATTTTACTCACATTAATTTTTTATTTTACTTATCATTTGGTGCTGAACCAGGAGAACTCTTGGGTCCCTCCCCATTTTTTTCTTTTTTTTCCTTTTTTCTCTTTTTTATTTTTACTCTCTTTTTGAGCCCTGGACTCTCTGACCCACCAGCAGCTCGACTGTGAGGTCCCACACCAGCGCTCCGCTTGCAGGCGTTGCTCCCACCACTGCTGCCACTGCCACCCCGTGCCTGCCTGGACCGTAACCTTCTTCCCCAGCCCCGCGCTCTCCAGGAGAGCCGGCGGCCTTCTTCCCGCCCTGGGCTCTGCTGAGAGTCTGCGGCCATCTTTCCAGCTCCGAGCTCTGCTGAGAGCTCACGGCCATCTTTTCGGCCCTGCGCTCTGCTGAGAGCCGGTGGCCATCTTTTCCTGCCCACGTGCTCTCTTCTGGAGCGCCGACAGCCATCTTCCACTGCCACCACGGCCGCAGCCACCACTGCCGGGGCGTGCAGGCTCCGCCGGCCGCCAGGCTGCCAGTTCCACCTGCCCGGAGCCAGGCTCCTTGGGTGATGCTGGCACCTGCTCTGCTTGCCGACCTCCTGCACGGGCCAGGACCTCTGTCTGCTGCTTGGACCTCCTAAAACTGCCGTTCCAGCTCGGCGCTCCAGTCACCACCGGGACCTCTGGCTGATTTGCCCCGCCCGCCCCGAGCCAGGCTCATTGGGCGGCGCATAGCCGGCTTCGGTGTCCGCCACAGTCACCCGCGCCAGGAGTAGCTCTACTCGCTGCTGCTGCTCCGTTTCACCCGCCCAAGCCAGGCTCACTGGCGGTGCTCCTTGGGCCAGCCTCAGCGACTGCTGCATGCCTGGAAGCCATTTTGTCTCCATGCTGCAAACTGGGCAAGCCATGCCGCCTGCGTGCCACCGTTTGATCCCACCTGCGCCAGCTGTCAGTGCCATCCACACCAGCCACCAGCATCTGCGTGCCCCAGCTCCACCGTGCCCCCAGCAGCTTCTCAGCGCTTCTGTCGCAGCCAGCACTGGCTGGCAACACTTCACTCCGGTAAACTGCCTCCTTCCCTTGGTTAGCGGGTTCCGGACTTGGGTCTTCCGGTCCACTGGGACCCCAAAATCCAAGCGCTTGGTGACCCATTGTCCCCAGGTCCACTGGGACCACCCTGCGGATGACCAGGTCATCCTCCGGTTTTGAGAAGGAATGAAGACGTTCTTCCCTATCTCTTAACCTCTGTTTCTGAACGATTGAGCAGGGAAATTGGGGACGCCCATTTCCTGTTCTTTGTTTCCGCCCGCGAACCAATTATGGGGAGTCGAACCTTTATACTAGCAGATGCCCTGAGAGCCTGTCTGCCTTGATACAAGTTGGGAAATGGGTTGTGGTGGCCCAGGAATAGTTAGGAACTTTTATAAGCAGTCTGGTATCCCTCCAAATGCTCTCCCCTATCAGCTGCCATTTATTTTCCCGCCAGCTGCCATTTTGTGATGGCGCATAGTCACTGCCTGGTGATGTCACAGTCGCCATCTTGGCCTGCACCAGACTGCAATTTTGCTGGGCGGCCTGCATGGGCGCACCCTAGGTGCTGTGGGAAACGCCGGGCCGGGGCTGGGGCGACACCCTCTGCCCATGGGGAGTCTGCATTGCCATTCTTGCCAGACACCAGCCCTGGGACGTGCTCTTTGTGAATATAGGTCCGTCGCAGCTGACAAAACCTTAACATGGCATCTAAGTTTTAATTCCAGAGAGAAACAGGCGGAAATGGAGTGTACACTCCGACTTTGCCAAAAAGCAGATCCCTGGTAGCTGCCCTTCGGCTGGCGGTGGCGGCTCAGCCCTCTGGAGCGCCACCTAGATGTGGAGGACTGCAACGATGACTACCTCCAGGAGCCTGCCTGAAGTGGGGCAAAGCCATGCCCACCAATCAGACTGTGCCCTGCGTGCGGCCAGGAGGGCCACTGGAACAGTGCCCTTGGAAAAGGCCCTTGCCTGTTCAAGCCTCCTCAAGCGCACATCACTAAGCTGTTCAGGATAACCTCCAATTCGCACTGCAGCTATGCACCCACCTGCACCCCCTTCTGGGGGACTGGACTCCTGACTCCTCCCGGCCTGGGGCCCCTGACGACGCCCCTTGACAGCAGGAAGAAGCTAGAGGGTCCAATCTTCATCCTTTATCCCTACCATCAAAAGGTCGGGATGATAAGTTGGGTCCTGCACTCATGTGACTTTGTGTCACATGACCTCTGCAGGGCAAGGGAGGGGCTGAAACCCCCATGAGAATTGGGTGTTCCCGCGAGTAAACCCCAATTTCGCGAGATGCATACCTTGAAAAGGAGAGCCCGCGTCCTCAAGCTTCGGACAGGCGCGTGGGCCCCACGGTGCCTCGCCCTGATCCCCGGGAGAGCCGTGCCATTAAAACTTTACATGCCATGTGTACCGGACCTCTCTCGTGTTTTTCACACTCCGCTGTACGCACATTATTTTTATTTTACTCACATTAATTTTTTATTTTACTTATCAGTTCGGAGGTTGAATGCCTCTGGGTTCCATCTCCAGACCCTCAAAAACAAAGTGTCCCATCTTTGATTAGGAAAGATTGAATGGGGCACTCAATGGGCCTACCAAGCCTATGCTACTTAAAGAGGAATTTTCCCCTTCCCTAGAGATTCTGCCATAGCTAGGCAGTGGCAGTGTGGCTTCCATGGTTCCAGAGAGCCCATTGGTGCCGGCAATCCAGTCATCTGCCAGGATCTTGTCACGTTTTGGGGACGGTTATTAACCTTCAAGATGCAGTGGGTTCAGGCCACCATTGGCTGGAGTCGCCTTTGGCTCCAAAGATAGCCCTGCATGGGCACCAAAGATGTTATGGTTTAAGATGTTACAGTTTTGGGGAACTGTTTCTGGGGACCTTTGTTAGATACCTGGTAACAATTCCCATAAAAAAATTGCGGGTCTTGTCCTGAGCTAAGGATAGATATGCAATAGCCCAGACTCTGGCAGAATATTTAAAGGAGTTTATTAAAAAGATAGAAATAAAGAAGACAGTTAGTCCCATGCTAAAGCATGTGGGGATGGTTCTAACGAATTCATCCATTTTTTAAAAATAAAATGCAATTTTTACATTCTGTTAAAGATTATTAAAATAGAAATTAAATACAGTTCATTGTAGCATAGGCCTCTATACCTGGTCTCAAATATAAAATGTTTTAAAATGTGATTTTATGATGGATGTGGTGGCATATGCTTGGAATCCCAGCATCTGGGAGGCTGAGACCTAGAGGATAGTGGTTCGTGGACAGCCTCAGCTACTTAGTGAGGCCCTCTGCAAATCAGTGAGACCCGGTTTCAAAATAAAGAATAAAAAATAGGGCAGAGGGTATATCTTGGAGGTCAAATGCCCCTGGCTTCCATCCCCACACCTGCATGGTGATGCATGCTTGTAATCCCCGCGCTTGGGAGGCTGAGACAGGAGGATTGCAATTTCCAAACCAGCCTCAGCTACTAAGTGAGGCTCTCAGCAACTTAGTGAGACCCTGTTTCCAAATAAAGTATAAAATAGGTCTGGGAGTATAGCCCGGAGGTAGAAAAGCCCCTGGGTTCCACCCCAGTACCACAATTAAAAAAAAAAAGTTATTTCAGTTAATAAGGTGTCTTAGTTTAGACTTTTTTTTTTTTTTTTTTTTTTTTTTGTACTAGGGATGGAACCCAGGGGCATTCTATCTTTGGGCCACATTCCCAGAACTTTTTCTGAAATGGGTCTCACTGAGTTGCAAAGGGCCTCACTAAGTAGCTGAGGCTGTCTGCCAACCTTGGTCCTCTAGCCTCAGCCTCCCAAATGTTGAGGTTACAAGTGTGAGCCATCTTGCCCAGCAAATTCAGGCATTTTTATAGCACAATATTATATCACATTTTTATTTGCCAAAATTGTTACTCTTGTTTGTTACTTAGCTTACAAATTCATACCAGAATTTAATTTTATTACCTCCATGTCTAATAATAATACATCCAGGTATCATTTCACAATAGAAACACTTTACAACAAAATGTAGAAAAGAAACAAAAATTGGTAACACAAGAGATAAAACCTGTATGGAACAGAAGTGGAATTCTATAAGAAGATAATGTAGGAATGTTAGTATTACTGTTGGTATGGCTAGGCATTTAGCTGGAGTAATTTAATAAACTTCTTGAAGTAAATAAAAAAAAGCTGTGGAGATGGTTCAGAGAATGAGAAACAAAGAACAAGATTTTCACATTATAAAAATTCTTGAAGTCTGGCTGTGGTGGCGTATGCTTATAACCCCAGCATTCGAGAGAGGCTGAGACAGGAGGATTATGGTTTGTGGCCAGCCGCTGCTATTTAGTGAGACTCTTTACAACTCAGCGAGACCCTGTTTCAAGATAATGAATAAATAATAAGGTTGGTGGTGTAGTTTGGAGGTAGAATGCCCCTGAGTTCAACCCCTAGTAGCCCCCCCAATTTTTTTTTCAGGTTTGGGGATGGAACCCAGGGGCATTTGACCTCTGAGCTACACCCCCTGCCCTATTTTTTATTCTTTATTTTGAAACAGGGTCTTACTGAGATGTGGAGGGCCTCACTAAGTAGCTGAGACTGTCTGCGAACCAGGATCCTCCTGTCTCAGCCTCCTGAATGCTGGGATTACAAGCTTGCGCCACCATGCCCAGCTCAAAAAATTTCTGAAGATTTTTCATGACATGTTAAGTACAGGGATAAAATAGAAGATGGCACAAACTCAAGCATATATATGACAGTTAGCCAAGGAATAGAAAACATGCTAAGCCGGGCGTGGTGGTGCAAGCTTGTAATCCCCGCGCTTGGGAGGCTGAGACAGGAGGATCGCGCAAGTTCGAAGTCAGCCTCAGTTTCTTAGTGAGGCTTTAAGCTACTTAGTGAGGCTTTCAGCAACTTAGTGAGACCCTGTTTCAAAAATAAAATATAAAGTAGGTCCGGGAGTATAGCCCGGAGATAGAAAGCCTCTTGGTTCCACCCCCAGTACCCCCCCACAAATAAATAAATAAATAAATAAATAAATAAATAAATAAATAAATAAATAAAATAAATAAAATATAAAGGTTTTTAAAAAAGAAAACATGCTCACTTCCTATTGTGAGTTTTATGGGAAGAATGTTTATACTTGGTAAATATTTTACAACAAACAAAAAAACACTTAACTCTGTGTCTAATGTTTTAGTGTGGTAGTATGTAAACCTTTACCTTTTACTTTTCTTGCTTACACAGTAATCACATATTAGATTTTAATTTTTTTCCAGTACTCGGGATACCTCTGAGCTATTAACCAACCCCCCCCAGCCCTATTATTTATTTATTTATTTATTTTTTTGAGGTACAGGGGATGGAGCCAAGGGGTATTCTACCTTTGACTTATACCCACAGCCCTATTATTTATTTATTATTTTGAAATAGAGTTTTACTAAGTTGCAGAAGGCCTCACTAAGTAGCTGAGCTGGCTGAGCTTTTGATCCTCCTGGCTCAGCCTCCAAAATACTGAGATTACAAGTGTGTATCCACTATGACTAGCAACACAGGGACATTCTATCTCTGAGCATTATGTCCAGTGTGTCCCTCCCTCTCTCCCGGCTTACTTTCCTTTCTCTCTTACTTTTTTTTACTTCCTCCATTCCTTCTTCCATTTATATTGGGTTTTTTTGTTGTTGTTTTTTGTGGTACCGGGAGTGGAACCCAGCGGCTTTCTACCTCTGGGCTATACTCCCAGCCCTATTTTATATTTTATCTATTTTATACTTTATTTGGAAACAGAGTCTCACTAAGTTGCTGAAAGCCTCACTAAGTAGCTGAGGTTGGCTTCGAACCTGTGCCATCCTCCTGTCTCAAGGCCTTCCAAGTGCAGGGATTACAAGCATGTGCTAGCATGACTGCTCAGTTTTTTTGTTTTTGTTTTTGTTTTTGTTTTTGTTTTTTATGGTACTGGGTATAGAACTCAGGGGCATTCTACCTCAGAGCTACACCCCATCGCTTTTTTTTCCACCCTTCTTTCCTTCCTTCCTTCCTTCCTTCCTTCCTTCCTTCCTTTCTTCCTTCCTTCCTTCCTTCCTCCCTTCCTTCTCTCCTTCCTTCCTTTCTTTTCTTTCTTTCATGGTACTAGGGGTGGAACCCAGTGGCTTTCTATCCCTGGGATACACTTTAAAAAAAAAATTTATTTGGAAACAGGGTCTCACTAAGTTGCTGAGAGCCTCACTAAGTAGCTGAGGCTGGCTTCAAACCTGTGAGATCCGTCTGTTTTAGCCTCCCAAGCATGGGGATTACAAGCCTGCACCACCATACCTGGCTTTATTCTTTATTTTTAAAACAGTATTTCACTGAGTTGCAAATGGCCTCACTAAGTATCTTAGGCTGTTCACAAACCACAATCCTCCTGTTTTAGCCTCCTCAGTGCTGGGATTACAAGTGTGCACCATCACGCCCAGCATATATTGTTTTCTTGAAACAGGATCTTGCTAGGTTGTTTGGAGTCTCACTAAGTTTTGAAACTGTTTTTGAACCTACAGTTCTTCTGTCTCAGCCTTCCAAGTAATGGTATTACAGATGTGCATAACTTTTTTTTGTGTGTGTGGTACTGGGGTTCCTGGAAACCCTTCTACCTCAGGGCTACACTCCCAGACACCTATTTTTTATATTCTTATTTGGAAACAGTGTCTCTTAAGCCAGCAAGGCTGGCTTTGAATCTGTGCTATCTTCCTGTCTCTGCCTCCCAAGTGTGGGGATTACAAGTGTGCACCACCACGCCTGGCCATAACTTTTTTTTTTAACAAAATATTTAAAAATCAAAAAATCTCTCATTCATCAGCATTGTTTACCCAGCTTCACTTTGCAGTCATTTTTATGGTTGTATACTACATCGTATCATTTTGTGAGTTACTACTACCATGAAAAGCCAGGTAGCCTGTAATCAATTCTAGTTTATGAATAACATAACTACGCAAAGAGAAGTTTGCCGGAGCCAGCCGGCAAAAGTAAGGGTTTCAAAGAGAGGAGTGAGGATTAAAGTATTCATGCATGGGAGGGCTGCTAGTCACTACTGATGTGCAACTTTATTCTCTGATAGCCATTTATATAGTTTCTTGCTTCAGATTGCACAGGAATGCAAGAAAGGAATGCAAGAAAGGCAAGTACAAGGCAAGTCAAACAATACCCTGGCACAACAGAAACCTAATATTATCTAGCACACAGAACAGTTAGCACCAATCATTCCGAGAGGGTCTTATTTAATTTGAAACCTCCATGACTCCAAACCTTGTTGACTCTGGGCGAAGGACAGTCAGAAGTGCACTCTTGAGCAAGGGTGAGACAAGATAGGGTAAAAACCTTAATGGCTCCCCACAGAAGTTGAAGAATATATACATGATTATATACATGATCACTGCTAGGGAGCATGAGTGGAGATTTGACTACAGGCAGTCTGATTCTAGGGCTTATACTTCTTACTTCATTATTAATTGCCTGGACTGGGTATGGTGGCACACGTTTGTAATCCCAGTACTTGGTAGGTTTAGACAGGAGGATTGCAAGTTTATGGTCAACCTCAGCTACTTAGTGAGGCCCTCTGCAGCCTAGTGAGACACCTTTCAAAATAAGAAGTAATAGCTGGCATGGTGGTGCAAGTTTGTAATCCCAGCATTTGAGAGGCAGAGACTGGAAGACCCTGGTTCATGAACAGCGTCAGCTACTTACACCCTTTGCAACTCAATGAGACCATGTTTCAAAATAAAGACTAAAAAATTGGACTGGGGGTGTAGATGGAACCTCTGGGTTTCATCTATAGTAACACACACACACACACACACCCACCCACCCACACACACACACACACAAATAAAAAGACTAAAATATAGGACTGGGGGTGTAACTCGGAGGTAGAATGCCCATGGTTCTATCTCTAGTACTGCAGAAAAAAAAAGAAAAGAAAAGAAAAAGAAAAAGGAATAATATACGGCTAGGGGTATAGCTTGGAGGTAGAATGCCTCTTGGTTTAATCCCCAGTCATAAATAAACAAACAAACAAACAAATAAATATAGACAAACAGGGCATGTATCTCAGAAGTAAAATACCTCTGGGTTCAGAAGTAAAATACCTCTGGGTTCAATCTCCAGTATTGCAAAACAAAATTAAAAATCACAGGATGGGTCTGAAGGTGTATGCTTATAATCCCAGTATTTGGGAGGCTGATACAGGAGGATCAGAGGTTCAAGGACAGCCTCAGCAAGTAGTCAACAATTAGGTGAGACCCTGTTTCAAATTAAAGAATATAAAAATAGGGTTGTGGTTGTAGCTTGGAAGTAAATGCCCCTAGGTTCAATCCTCAGTACCAGACACACACACACACACACACACACACACACACACACACACACACACACACACGAACAGTACATTAGCCTATGTTGAAATCCATTTTATTCATGTTTTTTAAAGTAAGGAAAAGGAAACCATAATGGTGAACATGTAAATTTATTGTTCAAATAAGAGAATTGCAGGTATGTTTTAAGAATGTTTCAACACAAATTTTAGTAAAAATTATTCTGCAAGATCTCATTCTCCTTTTGTAAGATTAGTTATAGTTGGGATGGTGTTGGTATAATGAGGAAGGCTGATGAGTTGACCTTGAAAGTGAGGGAACAGATGTGCCAGTAACCATAGGCATTGGGAACCATGGGTTCCTAGGTTGTAGCAAGCTAGAAACAGGAGCCTCATTGGGTGATAAATCAGGATATCTAGTTTGAATAGAAGGCTCCATTGTCAATCCAAAATAGCTGTTTGGTATGGGAGATAGGATGTGGTACTGAGAAGTAGAATTTGTAATGAAATTCACAATGTGCCCATTTGCTTGACTGTAGCTGCTATGTGAGCTTGTCTGAAAGGTGGCCAAATGATTTAAAATGGCATGTTGATCTGTTACAATTTGTTCTGGTGGTCTTACTGAAGTTGATGATGGGGGAGAGAAATCACTTCTGATTAAATCAGTTGTATTAGCAATTCTCTGGCTGGTAGAGGGCTTCTTTGTTGGAGGCACATTTAAATTTGTAGGGGTCGAAAATAGATTTCCTCCACTAGTTTCAGCAAGTAAACCAGAATTACGGTTATCCTTGTTACCCCCTGCTCTGAGGTGCTTGAAAACTGGAACTAATGAAGTAGATACTGGAGAAGCATTTTTGATCCCAACTCTTCTTTTCATTCTTGCTAAAAGTTGGGGACAACCTCGTTTAAAATTTGGATTATGATAGAACTGTAACTGAAAACAAAGGAAAAAGTTATTTAGTTACATTTTTTACCAAGAGACTATAACAAATTACAGATTTAATTTTAAAACTTTTAGTTTCAAAGCAATGCATATTTCAGTGATGCATATGCATTGTTGACTATTTCTTAATAGGTACTTAAGGGAAACAACAATAAATGCAATTCCATTAAGAGGCTTTTGCATCTTATTTTTATATACTTCCCTGATATGATTCAAAGTTGCTAGCAAAATTTCTTAAATATCTTTATCTGTTTAATGTCAATCTTTACTCAGTAATTTGAAATAAAGTTTACTTTTATCTTTCATGTAACTTTCAAATCTGATTTTACTTCACATATTACCACATGTACAAAATTAGCACCATCCATATTCCCTACATAAGTGATAATGGGAAAAATTAATACCTTGCTTAAAAGAGATACTTCTTTTTCTTCTGCCAGAAAGTCAGCTAGAGAAGCAGATCTTTGAAAATTCTGTCGCATTTTACTAAATCCATATAGATTAAGCTGTCGAACCAAACTTTTCATGCTATCAGTTTCGAATATTCTGAAAGGGGCCTTTCTGTCCAAAACTTCTTTTTTAAAGAGTTCTTCATCAATCACTATGGAAGTTCCATCTTCATCCCACCAAATTGACTTAAATTTGTCACTTTCAACTATTTTCCAGAGTTTTCTGGGAAAAGTCAGAGAAAGAAAATCATTATCTTCATCAGGTTCAGAGGCATAAAATGTGTAACGTGGTCTTTTTATCAAAGACCCCTGAGATAAAACTTGGAAAGCATTCTCTTCAATCATGGATCGTAAGTCTGAGTCCTCAGTGAGTGTGTGATCACACAACAAAGATCTGATGGAGGTTTCTGAACTAGTTGATCCATCTTCATGAGAAACATCTTGAATTTCTGAAGAAACTTGTGCCATCTCAAATAAGTTTTTCCTAAGCTGCTCTTCCCATCTGCATGGTTTTGAACACTGCAGCTTCAAGTAAATGCTGCTTCAATAGGCCTATACAGTTAAACTACCATAAGGCTCACAATGGTTTTCAGCCTGTGTAGCTATGACATCACAAGATGACTCTTGTCTCCTAGCAATTAATATATAACATGCAGCCTGAAGTGTTTCCTTACCACTCTGAAATTTATCTAGTTAGGGTAAAATTTAGACTGATTACCTACATAGTATGAAATTCAAAATCCCATCCATACAGGATCTTGAAGACAAATAAGTAAAAAATTAAAAAAACTTTCTCAGTTCCTGAAATAAAAATCATTTTCTTCCTTACATGCACACTTGTATTAGAAAGGTCTTAGGAGTATAGGGTCTGGCAGTTGGAAAAGTGTGGGATAGAGGAAAGAATGAAACAAAACTTAACAAATCACGGAAGTGAAACAAACATTACTTAAAAAGCTGACAACTTAGAACTTTAGTTCAGAGCCTGTATATAAAAAAGGTAGGCCAGGAAGCTAGAAAACAGGTTAATTCATTTTAGGGAAAAGGAGATAAAATCCCAGAGATATTTTATCTCTGAGGTATATCCCCAGCCTTTTTTATTTTTTATTTTGAAAGAGGGTCTTGGTAAGTTGCTGAGGGTCTCACTAAATTGCTGAGATTAGTCTTGAGTCTGTGAATGATTCTTAGTCTCAAACTGGGATTTTTAGCCTCATAAGAATAAGGGATTAAAGGTATGAGCCACTGCTCCCAGCTGAAAAACATTTTTTTCCAAGAGACAAATTTAATAAATGTACAGTTTTATATATAATGCAATTATCATACACTGTAAAGTATTTGCTCTTATTTTATACACTCAGATATGTTTGAAATACTTCTTAAGGCTACAAACAACAGAAAATCAGGAATATATTCAACACTTACAAAAAGTTCATATGATAAAGTGATATAGTATAAATGACCATTTTCTTTCAACGCCTCAAAAGATGTATGTAAGCTTTTTATATAAGTAATAACACAAATGATCACATCTTGATACCCCTTATATTATTTGTACTGTATAAGACTATTATTATTTTTTACATAACATTTTTCTGCTTTTTAATAATGCATTGTTTTTGCGATACTGAGGATGAAATCTGGTGCATTTTACTTCTGAGCAACATCCCCAGCCCTATTTTTTATTGTATTTATTTATTTATTTATTTATTTATTTATTTATTTATTTATTTATTTATTTTTGGTGGTACTGGGGATGGAACCCTTCTACCTCTGGGCTACACTCCCAGACCAATTTTTATATTTTATTTGAAAACAGGGTCTCTTAATCCCAAGGCTGGATTAAGAATCTTCGTGATCCTCCTGTTTCTGCCTCCTACGCACAGGGATTATAAGCAGGTACCAACACGCCCAGCTATTTTTGTTGTTTTTAATTTTATTTTTATTGTAATTTTTATTTTATTTTATTTTTTGGTGGTACTGGGGGTGGAACCCAGAGGCTTTCTACCTCCAGGCTATACTCCCAGACCTATTTTATACTTTATTTGGAAACAGGGTCCACTAAATTGCTGAGAGCCTCACTAAGTAGTTGAGGCTGGTTTTGAACCTCTGGGATCCTCCTGTCTCACATTCCCAAACACAGGGATTACAAGTGTGCACCACCATGTCCAGCTAGTCTCTATTTTTGAAACAGTTGTGAAAAGCCTCACTAAGTAGCTGTTTCAGGTTTTCAAGTACTTTGATCATAGGCATGTACCACCATGACAGCCAAATGGTATTCTTTCTATTTTTTATGTTTATTTTAATTTTTGCGGTACTGGGGGTGGGACCCAGGGGCATTCTACCTCTGAGTTACACCCCAGCCCTATTTTTTATTCTTTATTTTAAAACAGGGTCTCACTAAGTTGCAAAGGGCCTCACTAAGTAGCTGAGGATGTCTTCAAATTGTGATCCTCTGGTCTTAGTCCTCAGCCTCCCAAATGCTGGGATGACAAGCATGCGCCACCATTCCTAGCCAGATTATATTATTATTATTATTATTATTATTATTATTATTATTATTATTATTATTATTATTATTATTATTTTGTAGTACTAGGGGTGGAACACAAGGGCATTCTACCTTTGAGTTACATCCCATCCCTATTTTTTATTCTTTGTTTTAAAACAAGTTCTGAAAGGTTTGCAAAGGGCCTCACTAAGTAGCTGAGGCTGTCTGCGAATCGAGATTCTCCTGTTTTAACCTCCCAAATTCTGGGACTACAAACCTGTGCCACTATGCCCAAATGATATTTTTTTGTTTGTTTGTTTTTTGTTTTGGTGGTACTGGGGTTCCTGGAAGCACTTCTACCTCCAGACTTCACTCCCAGACCTATTTTATTTATTTATTTATTTATTTTTGGTGGTACTGGGGTTCCTGGAAGCCCTTCTACCTCCGGGCTACACTCCCAGAACTATTTTTACATTTTCATTTTTGGAAACAGGGTCTCCTAAGCCAGCGCGCGCGGCTGGCTTCGAACCTGCGCGATCCTCCTGTCTCTGCCTCCCAAGCGCGGGGATTACAAGCGTGCGCCACCACGCCCGGCTACTCCCAGACCTATTTTATACTTTTTTATTTGGAAACAGGGTCTCTTAAGCCAGCGAGGCTGGCTTCGAATCTGTGCGATTCTCCTGTCTCTGCCTCCCAAGCGCGGGGATCACAAGCGTGTGCCACCATGCCCAGCATCAGATGATATTCTTTAGGAATAATTTTTGTATTGCACAGTATAGTAGAACAGGAATTGTAATGTAATCTTAGTATTGAATAGGAAGTTCCTCCTCTGAAAAATAGGTATGTCCTCTTTCTAGAAAAAAGCTATATATGTTTGTGCCTCAAATAAATATAAGCCAGCCTTGGTGGTGCACATCTATAATTGTAGTACTTGAGAGGGTGAGACAGGAGTACCACAGGTTTGAGGATATATCTCAGCAAGGTTCTCACCCAACTTAATGAGATTCTGTATTAAAAAAAAAAAAATAGAGCCGGTCATGCTTGTAATCCTAGCATTCAGGAGGTGGAGACTGAAGGATCTCGGTTCGCAGACAGCCACAGTTACTTGGGGAGACCATTCAGAACTCAGTAAGATCCTCTTTCAAAAATAAAGAATAAAAAATAGGGCTGGGAGTGTAGCATGGAGGGAGAATGCCCCTGGGTTCCATCCCCAGTATCCAAAACAAAAACAAAACAAAACAAAACAAAACAAAAAAGTTGCTCGTGGTGGCACATGCTTGTAATCCCAGCATTCAGGAGGCTGAGACAGGAAGACCGAGATTCATAGTCAGACTCAGCTACTTAGTGAGGCCTTTTACAATTCAGTAAGACCCTGTTTCAAAAAATAAAGAATAAAAAATTGGGTTGAGGGTGGAGCTCAGAGGCTCAGAAGCAGAATGCCCCTGGGTTCCATCTCCAATACCACACACACACACAAAAAAAATTGGAGTATAGGTATATTACCACAAGATACTGATATATAAATTGCTCATCAGGGCATTTTCTTGATTTTGCTGTTTGAAGGACATACAGCTTCTTTGTGAGGATGACTAATGTCAGGCATGGTGTACACATCTGTAATTCTAGTACTTGGGAGGCAGAGACAGGAGGATAGCATTTTGAAGTCTAGTCTCAGAAATCTTAGGACCTTAGCAACATCAGTATTTGGGAGGCTGAGACAGAAAAATTGAAGATTTGCAGCCAGCCTCTGCAACTTAGTGAGAGCTTCCACAAATTAGTAAGATCCTACTACAAAATAAAAAATAGCAATGGTTGTTTATCTGAGAGATAAAATGTCCCTGGTTTCAATCCCTAGTACCACAAATATAATGTAAGTTGGTGAAGATATAGGGGGAAAGGAGCACTCGTAATTTTGAATACTTTATAGTAAATTTGCTTTTTTTTCTATCATTGTAAAGATTTTCTGGGATGGGAGATTTATTTTTCTTTTTTGTGCTGCTGGGTATGGAACCTAGGGACATTTTACCTCTGAGGTACACCCCAGCCCTATGTTTTACTATTTAAATTTTTTTAATTTTTATTTTTATATGGTAATAATACTTTTTCAGTGGTACTGGGGATTGAACCCAGGGGTGTTCTACCTCTGGGCTATACCCTTAGCCCTATATATATATTTTTTATGGGTCTGAGGTTGGAATCCAGGGGCATTCTACCTCCAAACTATACCCCTTGCCATATATATATGTGTGTGTGTGTGTGTATATATATATATATATATATATATATATATATATATATATATATATTTGTTCTTTATTTTGAAACAGGGTCACACTGAGTTGCAGAACCTCACTAAGTAGCTGAGGTTACTGGTGAACTGTGATCCTTTGGTCTCAGCCTTCTGAACGCTGGGATTACAAGCATGTGCCACCATGCCTGGCTTCCTAGCCCTATTTTATACTTTATTTGGAAACGGTCTCACTGAGTTGCTGAGAGCCTCACTAAGTAGCTGAGGCTGGCCTCGAACCTGCGCGATCCTCCTGTCTCAGCCTCCCAAGCGCAGGGATTACAAGTGTATGCCACCATACTCAGCATTTTTTTTTTAATGTAGATCATATTGAAAATGGCATACATTTAGATAGTGCATGGTGCCCTCTCTCCCTACCCCTTCTTTCCCTTCTCCCTCCCAAAAATGAGTGTCCAGGTTGATCGTGCTCCATTTATACTTTTATACAAATTCAAATGTAGCTCCCCCATTAATCAACCTCAGCCTTTTTCCTCTCCTACCCTTTTATTCTAGCTTTGCTGAGGTTTCTCCCTTCCTTATCTGGAGTCTTATTCTTTATTTTGAAACAGAGGCTCACTAAGTTTTGGAGGGCCTTGCTAAGTATCCGAGACTGGCCGTGAACTTGTGTTCCTTCTGTTTTAGCCTCCTAGGTACTGGGGTTACAAGCATGTGCCACCACGCCCACCTGAGATTTTGTTTTAGTTGTGTTTCTTCAAATGAGAAATATGGATGCATGTAGGAAGAAGGTAGAAAAAAACTGAACAATAGAAAGGTAAGGGAAGTAGTGTTGAACTAGAAAGTTGAAAAGTAGAAATTGTATTCTTAGAAATAGAGGTGACTAGCCAGGCGTGGTGGCGCACGCTTGTAATCCCAGCATTCGGGAGGCTGAGACCGGAGAATCACGGTTCCGGACCGCGGACAGCCTCAGCCACTTAGGCCCTCTGCAACTCAGTGAGACCCGGTTTCAAAATAAAGATTAAAAAATAGGGGAGAGGGTGTAGCTTGGAGGTCAAATGCCCCTGGGTTCCATCCCCAGACTCACAAAAAAAAAAAAAAAAATAGAGGTGACTGAAACTGGGCATGGTGGGTGGTTGAGACAGAAGGATCACAGGTTGACAGAAGGATCACAGGTTTGAGGAAAACCTTGGCAACATAGTGAGAGTTTTATCAACCTAGAGAGACTATTTGCAAACAAAAAATAAAACAGGGCTGCAGGTATAGCGTAGAGGTGTCCCTGAGTTCAATTTCCAGTACCACCAAAAAAAAGAAAGAGTAGGAAAGGAATGAAGAAAGGTGACTAGATGGTAAAGTCTCTCAAAACTCCATGTTTAGATGACTGTTCTCTATGGAATTCACAGTTATGAGCAAAACCACTTTTTGACAAATTCCAAAACATTTGAGTGGGCCGGGTGTAGTGGCACATGCTTGTAATCCCAGGCTTCATGAACTCTTGAGTTACATTCAATATAACTCCAAATAGGAAGTTTGGTGTCTGTCCTTAAAATTGCCTTCAGCCGGGCATGGTAGCGCATGCTTGTAATCCCTGTGCTTGGGAGGGTGAGACAGGAGGATTGTGCAAGTTAGTGAAGCTCTTAAGCAACTTAGTGAGACCCTGTTTCCAAATAAAATATAAAATAGTTTTGGGAGTATAGCCCGAAGGTAGAAAAGCCCCTGGGTTCTACCCCCAGAACCACAACAAACAAACATTTTGAGTGGTCTTTCTGTGGACATTCATGAGCAACCTGCCCATCTTCTTGTATCAGCTTCTTCAACTTTTATTGATTTATTGTAATTTACATCATAATGAAGTCGGGAATGGTAGAAACATACTTGCACATGTCACTTGGTATGCTTCCCTCCAAATCCTATGCAGCTATCCAGCTTCTTCCCTTTCCTTGTACATATTACTAAATTGTGGTGGCTGGCTGCAATCCAAGAATCCTCCTGTATCTGCCTTCGAAATACTAAGATTTCAGACACTCACTACTGTGCCCAGCTCTTCATCATGTCTTCTTTTCCCCTTTCTATGTCCCTCCCCAAGTTTTCACTATTTTAGTACCTTTCCTCATTTATCTGATATTACTTTTGTTTCTTAATTTCTTTTTAGCTTCTACATAGAGAAAACATACCACATACTACTTTTGGAGACTGGCAAATCTCATTTAGCATAATATTATTTTAATTTTTTTTTAGTGTATGTGGTACTGGGAAATGGAACCCCCTCTGCCTCTGAGCTACATCTCTAGCTCTATTTTATTTTTATTTATTTATTTTTGTGGTACTGGGGATGGAACCATGGGGCATTCTACCTCAGAGCTACACCTTCAGCCCTACTTTTTATACTTAATTTGAAACAAGGTCTCAATAAGTTGAAGAGGGCCTCACTAAGTAGTTGAGGCTGTCCACAAACTGCAATCCTCGGGTCTCAGCCTCTGGAATGCTGGGATTACAAGCGTGCGCCACCACTCACCACTTACTTTTTTTGTTGAAACAGGTCAACTAGGTTGCTTTTTTTTTTTTTTTTTGGTAACACATACATGTTTTTATTCCTGAGAATATTGGTTGATCCCATCTCTTTGCTATTAAACTGTGTATTTTGATGTGTGTGTATGGTACTGGGGATTGTATCCAGGTGCCTTCTACCTCTGAGTTATACTATACTCCCAGCCCATTTTATTCCTGTTTTATTTTATTTATTTATTTATTTATTTATTTATTTATTTATTTATTTATTTATTTATTTATTTATTTATTTGTGTGTGTGTTTTCCTGGGAGCCCTTCTACCTCCAGGCTACACTCCAGACCTATTTTATATTTTTATTTGGAAACAGGGTCTCTTAAACCAGCGTGGCTGGCTTCAAACCAGCGTGCTTCTCCTGTCTCCACCTCCCAAGTGTGGGGATTACAAGTGTGCACCACCACGCCCGCATTATTTCTGTTTTTTTTTTTTTTTTTTGTGGTACTGGGGTTCCTGGAAGCCCTTCTACCTCCGGGCTACACTCCCAGACCTATTTTTACATTTTTTAGAAACAGGGTCTTCTAAACCAGCACGCGCGTGCGGCTGGCTTGGAACCTGCGCCATCCTCCTGTCTCCGCCTCCCAAGCGGGGATTACAAGCGTGCGCCACCACGCCCGGCTACGTATTTTAAACTTTAAATATACTTTCAAGAGCTATACTCCTTCATATACTCCTTAATAAAAACATAACAGTAAAACACCTTTCTTCCTTAGAGCTATGTAGTTAATTGATGAGTTCTACCAATGCTGTTTGAGAAATGATAATGATGTTGATACATTTTTTCCTTTTCATCATGTAGCAACAGTACGTTTGTGTCAGCAGTCAATTCTATTTTAAAGAGACTTAAATAAAAGGAAAAAAATCTTAAAAATTAAACCATGTAGTTAGCATTTTCAGTCTTGGTCTCACCTGTGGTAGCCATTTGGTACACACACACACACACACACACACACACACACACACACACACAGTATTAATAGGATTGAACTTAGGGCATTCTACCTCTGAGCTGTACTCCCTTTCCTATTTTTGTTTTTTGAAACAGGGTCTCACTAGATTGATGAGAGTCTTATTACTTGCTGAGGCTGGCCTCAAACTTGTGATCTCAGCCTCCCATGTAGTGGGGTGACAAGGTGTGAACCACCATGCTAGGCTGATAAACTACAATTTTATGTGCAGTAAAAGCCCTTAAATTTATTTTAAAATTTGTCATGATAATTATTTGTGAAAAATAAATAGCTAGAGTCATGAATGTAATAAAATTAGCTTACTTATCCTTATTAAAATATATAACTGCATAAAAACTGATAGCTTTTTTAGTGTATCTCAAATACAGTCATCTTCAAGTACAAAACTTGTAACTCATTTTGTGTTTGTAAAACATTGAAGTATTAGGTTTCCTAGATACCTATTACTTACTGAATTAGAATCTAATTTTTTTCAATGATTATTACTACAAGGACTTTTAAAGTTCTAAATTCTGAAGGGCGGTGTTTTAGTGAAATTTCCTACTGCTGTCTCTTGAATTAATATATATGAAGAGAGGAAAAATAGGGTAAAACTCTGTTATGTTTATTTTGTATCTACAAAATCTTGCTTAGTGTTAAGACACACCACCAGAAAAAAATTCTTGGTTAATTGCTTATTACCAAAATATCTATAAAGCAATTATTTAGTTAATGATTTTTCCATTTTTTCAATGACTTAATGAATTAATATCACTAATTTTCATATTTTAAGCTAATGTTAATGCCATGCTTTTTCTCTTATTCTACTATTATGACAGTGTGTTAGAAATTCTAATAATAATAATAATTATTTTTATGTGTGTGGGGGGTACTGGTAATTGAGCCCAGCAGTATGCCTCCAACTTACATCCCCAGCTTTATTTCATTTTTATTTTGAAACAGGATCTCGCCAGGTTGAAGAAAGTCTCACTGCTTGCTGAGGTTGTCCTCAAATCTGAGGTCTTCCTGTCTTAGTCTCTGGTACTGGGACTACAAGTGTGTATCACCACGACAAGCTTTTAATTATTTAAATATTCTTTCTATTGATATTTTTCTCAGATTTGGCTATGTCATGAGAGACTCTTGTTTTTAGCTGGGTGTGGTGGCACACACTGATAATCCCACTACTTGGGAGGCTGAGACAGTATTGCAGGTTCTCAAACAGCCTCAGCTACTTAGTGAGGTTCTCAGAAACTTAATGAGACTTAGTGATGCACGCTTGTAATCCCTGTGCTTGGGAGGCAGAGACAGAGCATCGCCCGGGTTCGAAGCCAGCCGCGCTGGTTTAAGAGACCCTGTTTCCAAATTAAAAAATATAAAATAGGTCTGGGAGTGTAGCCTGGAGGTAGAAGGGTTTCCAGGATCCCCAGTACCACCAAAACCAAAACAAAAACAAAGAAAAAGAATAAAATATAGGTCTGAGTGTGTAGCTTAGAGGTAGAATGCTTCTAGGTTCAATCCCCAGGGCTTCAAAAAACAAACAAAAAAAGACTTGTGTGGGTTTTTTTTCCCTAGTTTAAGTTAATGGTATATTACATTATTGTTACATACATTACATAAATAATTGTACATTACATTATTACTCCTAATATTGGGCTGAATGACTCATCTGTGATGAACATGTCAGTAACAGTTATATGTTTCTAGAATTCTTAAAACTTTTATTATATTATATTTAATTTATTTAAAAACTTTTATTTTATTTTACTTTATATTTTTGTGGGCTGAGGATGGAACCCAAGGAATTTTACCTCTGAGTTATACTCAAACCCTATTTTATTTTTTATTTTTGGTTCTGGACTGGGGATTGAACCCAAAGACATCCTATCTTCGACCTACATCCCTAAGCCTCTCTAACCTGCTGAGGATGGGTATGAATCTTTGATCTACCTGTCTCAACCTTCTATGTACTGGAATTACAGTTGTGTGCCATCACACCTGCCTCTATTTGATTTTTTTATTTTGAAATAGAGAGTTGATAAGTTGCAGAGGCTGGACTTGAACCTTTGATCCTCCTGTCTCAGCCTCGCAAATACTGGGATTACAGGCAAGTGCCACCATGTCTTAAAAACTACTTTGTATTTTATTTTAATTAAATTTTATGTATAATAACAGTTGAATTATATTTCTTTATTTTTTTGTGTTGCTGAGGATTGAGCCTAGGGGCATTTTACCTTTGAACTACACTCCCAGCCCTATTTTAACTTTTATTTAAACAGAGTCTCCAAAGTTGCTGAGAGCCTAGCTGTATTACTGAGGCTGGCTCCAAACCTGTGATCTGCCTGTCTCAAACTCCTAAAGTTCTGGGATCAACTAGTTTATAGCAGAAAATGTAAAGGATTGAAGGAAAGGATACTTATTGTGCATTTGAGAATACAAGGTATTTATTATTTATTTATTTATTTATTTATTTATTTATTATTATTATTATTATTTTTTTTTTGCGGGTCTGGGGATGGAACCCAGGGGCATTCGACCTCCGAGCTACACCCCCTGCCCTATTTTTTATTCTTTATTTTGAAACCGGGTCTCACTGAGTTGCAGAGGGCCTCGCTAAGTAGCTGAGGCTGTCCGCGAACCGCGATCCTCCAGGTCTCAGCCTCCCGAATGCTGGGATTATAAGCGTGCACCACACGCCTGGCTAGAATACAAGGAATTTAAAGAAACACAAAGAAATGATGATTTCAAATTATTTCCTATAAGGAAATTGCAAAAAAGAGGATGAAATTACCCAATGCTGGTAAGAATATTTAGAAGTCAACTCATCAGAATTGAAGAAGAATTTAGAAGATGAAAAGACCTTTCATGTTCTTGAATAGGTAAAAATAAACCTTGTCAAAAAGGCTATACTTTCTAAAGCAATATATAGATTCAATGGAATTTTTGATTAAAGTACTAATTATATTTTTCACAAAAGTAGCAAAAACAGTTTTAAGCTGGGAATGGTGGCACATGCTTGTAATCCCAGCACTTGGGAGGCTGAGACAGGAGGATCACACAGATTTAAAACCAGCCTCAGCTACATAGCGAGACTCTCAGAAACTTAGTGAGACCCTGTTTCAAAATAAAATATAAAAGAGGTCTGGGAGTATAGCCCGGAGTAGAAAAATCCCTAGGTTCCACCCTCAGTACCACACACACACAAAAAAAGCAAAAACAGTTATAAAATTTATGTGGAAGCTGGGTATGGTGGCACACACTTTTAATCCCTGTGCTTGAGAGGTGGAGACAGGAGGATCATGCAGGTTTTTTTTTTTTTTTTCCCTGTGGTTCTGGGGGTGGAACCCAGAGGCTTTCTACCACTGGGCTATACTCCCAGACCTATTTTTATATTTTATTTCGAAAAAGGGTCTAAGTTGCTGAGAGCCTCACTCAGTAGCTGAGGCTGGCTTCGAACCTGTGCAATCCTCCTGTCTCAGCCTCCCAAGTGGTGGGATTACAAGCGTGTGCCACCACGCCCAGCTGATCATGCAGGTTTGAAGCCAGCCTCACTGGCTTAAGAGATCCTGTTTCCAAATAAAAATATAAATAGGTCTGGGAGTATAGCCAGGAGGTAGAAGGGTTTCCAGGAACCCCAGGACCACCACAAACACACAAAAATTTATATGGAAGAACAAAATAAGCTGGGCGTGGTGGGTACGCTTGTGATCCCAGCATTTGGGAGGCTGAGACAGGAGGATCGTGGTTTGCGGACAGCCTCAGCTACTTAGTGAGGCCCTCTGCAACTCAGTGAGACCCTGTTTCAAAATAAAGAATAAAAAATAGGGCAGGGGGTGTAGCTCAGAAATAGAATGCCCCTGAGTTCCATCTGCAATACTGCCGAGAGAGAGAGAGAGAGAGAGAGAGAGAGAGAGAGAGAGAGAGAGAGAGAGAGAGAGAGAGAGATAAAGAAAGAGAAAGAAACCCAGAATAACCAAATGATTCAATGATTCTGAGCAATAAGAACCACACGGAAGCCAGGCATGGTGGTGCAATTTGTAATCCCAATATCTGCAAGGCTGAAACAGGAGGATTGCAGGTTTCAGGAAAGCATCACCAAGTAGTGAGACTCTCATCACCTAGCAAAACTCTGTTATAAAATAGGACTGGGTTGTAGCTTAGAGGTAGACTGCCCCTGGTTTCATTCCCTAGTACTGTGGGAGTGGGGAGAAGATCCACACTGGAGATATCACAGTACCCAATTTCGAATTATATTAAAGCGCTATACCAAGAAAAACAGCATTATATTGGTACAAAAACAGAGATATAAAAGATAGAGTAACAAATTCACCAGTTGACTTTTTTTTACAATTGATCCAAAAACATATGTTAGAGAAAGGACAGTTTCTTCAACAAATGGTGCTGAGAAAATTATATATCCATATGTATTATATGTAGAAAACTGAAATTAGAGTTCTGTCTGCACAAAGTCAATTCAAGATGGATTAAACACCTGGAAGTTAGACTCAAAACTATGCAATTACTAGAATAGGGCTAACATGTAGGTAGTGATAGATTTTCTCTGTATATCCCTAAAAGTTCAGGAAATAAAAATAATATTTAATCAATGAGATGGCATCAAATTAAATATCTTGTGTACAGCAAAGGAAACAATCAAGAGACTAAAGAATGTTAGAAAATATTTGCAAGCTACTCTTTCAATAGAGCAATACTATCTTAAAAAATAAATATATATCTTATAAAAACTTAACACTAGAAATAAAAAAAAGGCAATTGAGCCAGCGTGGTGGCACACACTTGTAATCCCAGCATTTGGGAGGCTGAGACCAGAGGATCTGGCTTCACAGCCTCAGCTACTTAGGAAGGCACTTTTTAACTCAACTTTCTCAACTTTATTTTTATTTCAAAAAATAAAAAGACAGCTGGGTCTGGTGGGCACATGCTTGTAATCCTTGTGCTTGGGAGGCTGAAACAGGAGGATTGTGCAAATTTGAAGCCATCCTCAGCTACTTAGTGAGATCCTGTTCCCAAAAAAAGATTACTGGGAGTATTAGCCCCGAGGTAGAAAGCCTCTGGGTTCCACCCCCAGTACCACCAAAAAAAAAAAAAAAAAAAAAAAAAGGCTAAAAATATAGGGCTGAGGGTGTGTCTTGGATATACAGGCTTCGGGGTTTCATCCCCAGTACTGCAAAAAAGAAAAGAAAGAAAAAAAGGAAAGAAAAAAATAGGGTTGAGGGTGTTGCTCAGAGATAGAATGCCCCTGGGTTCATTCCCCAGTACCAAAAAAAAAAAAAAAAAAAGAAAAAGAAAAAAAGAAAGAAAGAAAGAAAGAAAGAAAGAAAGAAAGAAAGAAAGAATACAAGCAATAATAAATGTTAGTTATAATGTGGGGAAACAGGAATTCTTATGCACTGTTGTGGAATGTTAAATTAATAGAGCCATTTGGGGATTAGTTTGGAAATCCTTCAAAAATTAGGACTGGAAACCACCATATGACCTAGCTATACCACTTCTTAGTACTTTTCCTAAAGAACATATTGTAAGAGTACTGTAATAATACATGGATACTCATATTTATTGCAACATAATTCACAATAGCCAAGTTATGGAAGCAACTCAGGCATCTATCAACAGATAACTGGATGTAGAAAATATTGTATATACATACAATAGATTTTTTTTTTTTTGTGGTACTGGGGATGGAACCCAAGGGAATCCTACCTCCCAGTGACACCCAGGCCTATTTTTTATTCTTTATTTTGAAACAGGCTCTCACTGAGTTGCAATGGCTTCACTAAGTAACTGAGGCTGGCTTTGAACCTACACAATCCTCCTGACTCAGCCTCCCAAATAATGGGATTACAAATGTGCACCACCACGCATGCCTGGCTCATACAATAACATTTTACTCAGGCATAAAGGAGCACAAAACATTTCTCACTTGTAGGAAGTGATGGATCTAGAGAATATTATGCTAAGTAAAATTTAAATATTTTTTTTTATTGTAGCCAGGCATGGTGACACATAATTGTAATCTCAGAATTTGGGAGGCTGAGGCAGGAGGATCGCACAGGTTTGAACCCAGCCTTAGTTTCTTAGTGAGGCTCTCAGCAACCCTGTTTCCAAATAAGATATAAAATAGGTCTGGGAGTGTAGCACATAGGTTAGAAGGCCCTTGGGTTCCATCCCCAGTACCATTAAAAAAATATATTTTTATTGTGGTACTTTGGCATTCTACCTTTGAACTCTACCCCAAGTTGTATTTTAGTTTTACTTCAAAACAGGGTCTCCCTATATTGATGAGAGTTGCACTATTTGCTGAGGTGTCCTCAAATCTGTGATACTCTTGTCACAGCCTTTCAACTGGGATTATAAGCATGCTCTACCACACCCGGCTTGTCTGTCTGCCTATCTATCTATCTATCTATCTATCTATCTATCTATCTATCTATCTATCTATCTATCATCTATCTATCTATGGATAGAACCCAGGGGCATTCGACTTCCGAGCTACACCCCCAGCCCTATTTTTATTCTTTATTTTGATACGGGGTCTCAGAGTTGCAAAGGGCCTCACTAAATAGGTGAGGCTGGCTGCAAACCACAATCCTTCTGTCTCAGCCTCCTGAATGCTGAGATTACAAGCGTGTGCCATCACGCTCAGCCTAGTCTTTTTATTTTTTGAAACAGGGTCTCACTGAGTTGTGAAGGGCCTCACTAGGTAGCTGGCCATGAACTGAGATCCTTTACTCTCCGTCTTCCAAATGCTGGAATTACAAGTGTGCACCACCACACCTGGCCTGTCTATTTGTAACAAAATTTTCTGACATGATATGGTAATGGCACATTGTGATTCAGTATTTCCTAAGTAATATGTAGAATTGTATAGAATCCTACATTATATATATTTTCTTATTAATATTTTCTCTGAATATTGTATTTAACAGAATATTATTTGCCACTAATTGGATTGAATATCACTGGATTAATTGATAAAAAGAATTTGAATTGTCAGGGCCTCAAGAATGGAGTCAGAGTTTGAAGGGCCTGATGAAGAAAGTACAGGCAAAGTTTCATCTTTGGAAGAAGAAATGACTGTTGTCCGCAGGTCCCACATACAGTTTCCATTTAGCATTCTTTTTTCAACTGTTCTTTACTGTGGTGAAGGTGCTTGTGCTTTCTATATGGTTGAGATGTATCGAAGGAATAATGACACTTTCTGGATGTTGTTTACTGCCATTTTCCTTTTTTTGGGGGCAGTTTTGGACCAAATAATCCTCACAGTTTTCCTCAAAGATTTGAACAGAAAAAAAGCTATCTTAATGTTTTCATACATTTTGCTTTTAGGACCTATAGTGAGGTAAGTGAAATTGTATTTCTCATTTATTTGTTGTTTTAAAAGTAAATTGAATATACATTCTAGATTACCAAAGTTAAGCATATAATAATAATTGTTTCTCTAATAAAATATTTTTTTAGTTTTATTAATTTTCATACTTTTGAAATGTGATTGTCATTACTTGCAATGAAATATAAATAGGTATGAGACATTATTTTCTTATGTTTTTAAACACCATGCTTGGGTCTGTATTGTTTATATTGTTTTTCTCATTCAGCCAATTAGCTATCAGTAGTGAAAACTTTTTTATCATAATCACTTTTATATAAATTTCTTATGATAGCCGGGCATGGTGGCTCATGCGGTAATCCCAGCATTCAGGAGGCTGTGATCAGAGGACTGCGGTTTGCAGACAGTCTCAGCTACTTGCTGAGGCCCTCTGCAACTTAGTGAGATCCTGTTTCAAAATAAAGAATAAAATATAAGTCTTTTACCCCCACCATTTTTTCTTTTTTTGTGGTACTGGGGATGGAACCCAGGGGCATTCTACCCCTGAGCTACACCCCCAGCCTTATTTTTTAGTCTTTTCATTTTTGAAACAAGGTCTCACTGAATTGCAAAGGCCCTTGCTAAGTAGCTGGGGCTGCCCATTAACTGTGATCCTCAAGTCTCATCCTCCTGAATGCTGGGATTACAAGTGTGCACCACCACACCTGATTTACCCAACCCTTAAAAAAAATTTTTTTTAAAATTTGAAACAAGGTCTTGCGTAAGTCTTAACTTTTCTTTCTTTGTGAACTAGGGATTGAATCCCGGGGCATTATACCTCGGAGCTATACCCCCAGCCCTATTTTTTATTTTTTATTTTCTTTATTTTGAAACAGAGTCTCACAAAGTTGTGGAGGGCCTCACTAAATACTTGAGGCTGGCTGGAAACCTGTGATCCTTTTGTCTCAGCCTCCTGTCTCAGAGATTACAAGTGTGTACCATCACACCCGGCTTGATCTTGAACTTTTGAATCTTCCTTTTTAGTCTCCCAGTCCTGGCCTTACTGACATGCCACTGTACCCACCTTGTGATTATACTTCTTACTCATGATAGCTTTTTTATTTGTATTTTGTGATAATTTTATAAACATCCAATTAATTTAATTGCATTTTGGACATTTCTTAAAAACTATTTTGAAGCTGGGTGTGATGGTGCACACTTGTAATCCCAGCATTTGGGGGGCTGAGACTGGAAAATCATAGTTTTTAGATAGCCTTCACTACTTAGCAAGGCCATTCACAACTCAGTGAGACCAACTCAGTGAGACTGTTTTAAAAATAAAAAGACTGAAAAATAGGGTGGGGTGTTGCTTGGAGGTACAATGCCCTTGGGTTCCATCCCCGGTACTACAACCCTCCCCCCAAAACCAACCAACCAAACAAACAAAAACCATTAAAAGACTAAAAAATAGGGCTTGGGTGTAGCTCGGAGATAAAAATGCCTCTGGGTTCCATCCCCAGAACTGCAAAAACACCAAAACAAACAGACAAACAAAATCCAAAACTATTTTGCCGTCAAATCCTCCCACAGAGTACTTGTATTTGCCTGGATTCACTTAGTTTTGGGGTTTTTATATTATATTTGAAAACTGCAGTGTTAAGAGAATGCTAAAATGGGCATGGTAGCACACACATGTAATCCCAGTATTTGAGAGGCTAAGAAAGGATTACCATTTCATGCCCAGCCTCAGCAATTTAGTGAGGCCCTGTTTCAAAATAAAATAAAAATGAAATAGAGCTGGGGTGTAGCTGAAAGGTAGAATGCTCAGTGCATTCTACTGGTTCAATCCCCAGTGCAAAAAAAAAAAGAAAAAAAAATTTTAAAATGATAAATAACTTTCAAGAAGCAAATTGATTTATGTATTATAGTCGAATCTTTTTATAAAATCATGTTATGTACTATTTTTGACATTAAAACAAGAAATAACTAAGATGATGAGAAAGAGTATATTAGATTAATTAATGATTTTTAAAGCTTGGATATTATTTTATTCTAACAGGTGTTTGCAGGCCATTATAAGTTATTATATATTGTTGAAAAAGCTCAAAGAGAAGAAGAAAGATGCTCAAGTTAGCACCAGCAGGCGACAGATGATGATGAAAAGGGAGATTATTCACTCAATCTGTGATCTTTTCATGCAGTGCAAAGCTTTCAAGGCCATGTCAGTTATCCAGGCCTTTTTTGGTTCTGTTTTACAATTGACTTTTCAGTTATATATCACTGTCACCATAAAAGAATGGCTTTTGGGTAGAGGTAAGTTGGGATATTTGATTCAGAAAATCTTACAAAAGTAGATAGGGCATAATAATGTGATAGTAGAAATTGAGAGGTTAAAATGTTTATTTCTAGATGACTACACTGAATGTTAGTTTTATGTGAATATCCTTGGTAAAGAAAGTATAAATATGTGCTGCTAAATCTAAAAAAAAGACATGAAAATTTAATTTATTTATTATCTGACGGCTAAATTAAGCATAGTATTTTTTTTATTTTTTATTTTTTTTTGGATTAAGAAATTATTTTATTTTATTTTATTTTTTTATATTTAATTTTATTTATTTATTTATTTTTAAATTAATTTATTTTTTTAAAATTGGTGCATTGTAGTCATATATCAATCACATTGGAGTACAAGACTTGAGAGGATATACAAGCACACATCATCCAATTAGCCCTCCTCCAGCCCCCATCCCATCCCCTCCCCCTCCCTCCATCCCAGGCTTCTTTGGTGATTTACTTTGATACATTTGTTTATGTACCTCCTGCTTTTTAAAGAGGCTCCATCCTCCAGTATCACATACCCTCTGATTGGTCACATTAGTTGCTTCACTATAGGGCCCTTTCTATAGCTCAACCTCTTCCTGTTGCCCTTTTCCTCCTAGTTATTGCTGATTAAGAGAAGCGTCTGATTTATATTTTCTGCAATATTTCTCTGTGCATGCTGCGTTGCAAGTACCAATCCCACTCTTGATGGTCCCAGTAGTGGCCTGGCTACACAGTGGACTGATCCAGACCTCGCTGGCTCAAGCAGCGGCCTTGCCTCATGGGAGGCCCCAGTTCTGGTCTCGCTGGCCCCTGAACTGGTCTAACCCCTAAGCTGGCTTTGGTCCCGACCTTGTAGGCCGCAGGAGTGAACTTGCCTCACGCCAGGCTCCGATGCTGGCCATTGGCCCCTGCACCGGTCTAACTCCGTGGCAGGATTCCAATCCCGGCCTCGGAGCTCCCAGCACCGGCCTAGCCTCATGGCAGGCTCCAATGCCGGCCTCGCTGGCCCCAGCACCGGCCTAACCCCTCGGCAGGCTCTTATCCTGGCCTCAGAGGCCCCAGTACCGGCCTTGCCTCAAGGCAGGCTCCGATGCCGGCCTCGCTGGCCCCAGCACGGGCCTAACCCCTTGGCAGGCTCCGATCACGGATTTGGAGGCCCCAGTACCGGCCTTGCCTCAAGGCAGGCTCCGATGCCGGCCTCGCTGGCCCCAGCACCGGCCTAACCCCTCAGCAGGCTCCGATCCCGGCCTCGGAGGCCCCAACACTGTTAATGCCTCACGGCAGGCTCCGATGCCGGCCTCACTGGCCGCAGCACCGGCCTAACCCCTCGACAGGCTCTTATCCTGGCCTCAGAGGCCCCAGTACCGGCCTTGCCTCAAGGCAGGCTCCGATGCCTCCTCACTGGCCCCAGCACCGGCCTAACCACCCGGCAGGCTCCGATCCCGGCCTCGGAGGCCCCAGTACTGGTCATGCCTCAAGGCAGGCTCCGATGCCGGCCTCGATGGCCCCAGCACCGGCCTAACGCCTTGGCAGGCTCCGATCCCGGATTTGGAGGCCCCAGCACTGGTCATGCATCAAGGCAGGCTCCGATGCCGGACTCACTGGCCCCAGCACTGGCCTAACCCCCCGGCAGGCTCCGATCCCGGCCTCGGAGGCCCCAGCACTGGTCATGCCTCAAGGCAGGCTCCGATGCCGGCCTTGCTGGCCCCAGCACCGGCCTAACCCCTCGGCAGGCTCTTATCCTGGCCTCGGAGGCCCCAGTACCGGCCTTGCCTCACGGCAGGCTCCGATGCTGGCCTCGCTGGCCCCAGCACCGGCCTAACCCCTCGGCATGCTCCGATCCCGGCCTCGGAGGCCCCAGCACTGGTCATGCCTCATGGCAGGCTCTGCTGCTGGCCTCGTTGGCCCCAGCACCGGCCTAACCCCTCGGCAGGCTCTTATCCTGGCCTCGGAGGCCCCAGTACTGGCCTTGCCTCACGGCAGGCTCCGATGCCGGCCTCGCTGGCCCCAGCACTGGCCTAACCCCTCGGCAGGCTCTTATCCTGGCCTCGAGGCCCCAGTACCGGCCTTGCCTCAAGGCAGGCTCCGATGCCGGCCTCGCTGGCCCCAGCACTGGCCTAACCCCTCGGCAGGCTCTTATCCTGGCCTCGGAGGCCCCAGTACCGGCCTTGCCTCACGGCAGGCTCCGATTACGGCCTCACTGGCCCCAGCAGCGGCCTAACCACTCGGCAGGCTCCGATCCTGGCCTCAGAGGCCCCAGTACCAGCCTTGCCTCAAGGCAGGCTCCGATGCCGGCTTCGCTGGCCCCAGCACTGGCCTAACCCCTTGGCAGGCTCCGATCACGGATTTGGAGGCCCCAGCACTGGTCATGCATCAAGGCAGGCTCCAATGCCGGCCTCGCTGGCCCCAGCACCGGCCTAACCCCTCGGCAGGCTCCGATCCCGGCCTCGGAGGCCCCAGCACTGGTCATGCCTCAAGGCAGGCTCCAATGCCGGCCGCGCTGGCCCCAGCACCGGCCTAACCCCTCGGCAGGCTCTTATCCTGGCCTCGGAGGCCCCAGTACCAGCCTTGCCTCAAGGCAGGCTCCGATGCCGGCCTCGCTGGCCCCAGCACTGGCCTAACCCCTCAGAAGGCTCTTATCCTGGCCTCGAGGCCCCAGTACTGGCCTTGCCTCAAGGCAGGCTCCGATGCCGGCCTCGCTGGCCCAGCACCGGCCTAACCCCTCGGCAGGCTCTTATCCTGGCCTCGAGGCCCCAGTACCGGCCTTGCCTCAAGGCAGGCTCCGATGCCGGCTTCGCTGGCCCCAGCACCAGCCTAAGCCCTCGGCAGGCTCCGATCCCGGCCTCGGAGGCCCCAGCACTGGTCATGACTCAAGGCAGGCTCCGATGCCGGCCTCACTGGCCCCAGCACCGGCCTAACCCCTCGGCAGGCTCTTATCCTGGCCTCAGAGGCCCAAGTACCGGCCTTGCCTCATGGCAGGCTCTGATGCCAGCCTCGCTGGCCCCAGCACGGGCCTAACCCCTCAGCAGGCTCCAGTCCCGTCCTCCGGGGCCCCAACACTGGCCTTGCCTCACGGCAGGCTCCGATGCCGGCCTTGCTGACCCCAGCACCGGCCTAACCCCTCAGGAAGTTCCGGACCCTACCTCGGAGGCCCTAGCACAAGCCTTGCATCATGGCAGGCTCCAATGCCAGCCTCACTGGTCCCAGCATCGGTCTAACCCCTCTGCAGGTTCCAATCCCGGCCACGGAGGCCTCAGTAGTGGCCTTGCCTCACAGCAAGCTCCGATGTTGGCCACTGGCCCCGGCGCCCGCCTAACCCCTCAGCAGGTTCCGATCACTGTCTCTGTGGTTATTATTTCAAAGGTTCCAGTTGTAATGAATCGGATCTCTGCCTCCCCCGAATATTGGCCACTGGCATTGCCACTGCCTCCACCGTTTCAAATCCTTCCCAGGCTCTTTTTCCACTCTGAATGTTGTCCAGTGTTCCTAAGCATGCGTGATGGTAGCATTCGACATTTGGTGTAATTTCTCCAAAAAAATAAAGTTGGTAAGATCCGGTTTCTGCTTCTCCTGAATACAAGTCTCCACCACCATCGCGGAGAACTCTTTCAACACCGCGTTTCTCCTTGGTCTCCGCTAAACTCTCTCCTTATATGTGATGTCTGAGATTCTTAACAATATAGAGAAATAGCAGTCCTCTTTCACGGCGAATTTTTCCATAAGTTCCAGTGCATTTAGATAAGTTTTGTCTGCATCTCTAGTGTCCTGGCATCCATAAGGGCTTTCTTACCACCTCTCCGATATTTTTCTTTATCTTTTTCTGTTCTGGGCCCAGTTTCTCCAGGGGTCTGGTGTGCTACGCGCAGTTCGGCCCTGGGCCCAGAGTCCTGCGACCCGGGCCCCATCTGGCGTGCCCAGCCCGCGACCCCCGCCCAGAACCCAGCGTCTTACTGGGTTCGGTTTCTCCAGGGGTCTGGCGTGCTACGCGCAGTTCGGCAGGGGCCCAGAGTCCCACGACCCGGGCCCCATCTGGCATGCCCCACCCGCGACCCCCGCCCAGAACCCAGCGTCTTACTGGGCCTGGTTTCTCCAGGGGTCTAAGCATAGTATTTTAAATATCAGATGAAGGATTAAGTTTTCTCTTGAAATATATTTTTTCCCACAATCTGATTTTTCAAAATAGCATTACTTCCAGCCAGGAGGATTGTGGTTTATGGCCATTCTCAGCTACTTATTAAGGGCTTCTGCAACTCAGTGAGACCCTGTTTCCAAATAAAAAATAGGGCTGGGAGTGTAGTTCATAGGTAGAATGCCCCTGGGTTCAATCTCTAGTATGGCCAAAACAAAAACAAAAAACAAAAATCAGCATTACTCCTAACAATATAAATAGTATTTGTGAAAGGTAAGTGTATATAAGATCATAAAAATCTATAAAATTACCTAGAAACACCTCTTTCTTTCTTTCTTTCTTTCTTTCTTTCTTTCTTTCTTTCTTTCTTTTTTTCTTTCTTGTGGTACTGGGGATGGAACCCAGGGTCATTTGACCTTTGAGCTTCACCCCCAGTACTATTTTTTATTTTTTTATTTTGAAACAGTATCACTGAATTGCAGAGGGCTTCACTAAGTAGCCTGAGGCTGTCCACGAAACATGATCCTCTGGTCTTAACCTCCCAAATGCCGGGATTACAAGTGTGCACCATCACACCTAGCTCCATTTCTGAATCTTGATTAGTTATCCATTTATGCGTAGAAAAAACAAATGGAATGATTCACATGCAAAATAAATATCAATTTCTTTATGCATAATTATGCAGGACTATGTAAAATGTGTCCTGAGGGGAAATGTGTGCTTAATGTACACAGAATCTCTTTATACTATTGTTACAATTTTCTGTAAATCTATCATTGAAATAGAAAGTTAAAAAATGTCACCAGAAAGCCAGGTGTGGTGGAGCATATTTGGAAATCCAGTACTTGGGAGACTGAAAGAGGAGGCTGAGACAGGTTTGCAGCAATCCTCAGTTACTTAGTGAAGCACTCTCCAACTAAGTAAGAATTTGTTTCAAAATAAACAGTTAAATGGAGGGTTGGAGCCAGGCGGTGTGGTGGTGCACACTTGTAATCCCAGCATTTGGGAGGCTGAGACAGTAGTATTGAGGTTCGGAGACAGCCTCAGCTACTTAGTGAGGCCCTTTGCAACTCGGTAAGACCCTGTTGGAGGTAGAATGTCCTGGGTTCAATCCCCAGTGCCACCAAAAAAAAAAAAAAAAAAAAAAAATAGGGCTGCAGGTATAGCTCAGAGGTAGAATGCTCCTCTGTTTTACACACACACACACACACACACACACACACACACACACACGCCAGGTATGTATATATATAATGTATATATTACATATATTTAAACATATGCAAATGTATACACACATATGTGTGTGTGTGTGTGTGTGTATATATATATATATATATATATATATATATATATATATATATACATATATTTGTCTCCTAATAGTTTAGTGGACTATGCAAAGAGGAAGGATGAACAAGAGAATAAGTTAGCTAAATAGGCAGAGGTTGATTACCAACACAAATAAAACAAAATTGAATTTTTTTTTATTGGTGCACTGTAGTCTCACATCATAATGTGGGTTATGTTGACAATATATATTCACATAGTACTTAGTGATAAAAATCCTAGTATATTAGTAAAAATGTAGATTTTACATAATATATTATTCCAGAGATGTATTTAAAATGATACATAGGCCGGGCGTGGTGGCACACGCTTGTCATCCCCGCGCTTGGGAGGTGGAGACAGGAGGATCGTGCAGGTCTGAAGCCAGCCACGCTGGCTTAAGAGATCCTTTTCTAAATTAATTAAAAGTGTAAAATAGGTCTGAGAGTGTAACCCGGAGGTAGAAGGGTTCCATCCCTAGTACCACCAAAAAAAAAAAAAAAAAATACAGTTAAAAAAAAAATTTAAAACAGTTAAGAGTCTCGTGTGGTGGTGCACACTGTAACACTGAAATTGAGTTGGGGGTCGCAAAGGAGGCAAACACTAACCAAGTTATTAAAGACCTCTTTAATTAAAACTGGCATCTTCAAGACCGTGGGGGAAGGGACGGATGACTCAGAGTCACACGGCAGAGAAGTGAGGGTATTTATGTAGCTGGGGTCTTGGGGTGAAGCTAGCAGCAAATAGGAATGGTGGTCCTGCAATATCTGGAGTCTTCCGATGTACAATGTCTGGAGTTGGCTGCGAGATGTCTGGAGTTTCCCTGTGTTGTCAGGAGTCTCACAGTATCCTTGCTCTGGTTTCTGGGGTTTCACCTCCTGTCCTGGCTGTGGGTTCTCATGGAGGAAGGGAGTGACCTGACCTATCACACACCTGTAATCTCAGTATTTGGGAGGTTGAGACCGGAATTTTGCAGGTTTGTGGCTATCCTCAGCTACTTAGTGAGGCCCTCCACAATTTAGTGGTATCCTGTTTCCAAATAAAGAGAAAAAAATAGGACTGGGGATGTAGCTTAGATGTAAAAGGCCCCTGGATTCAATCCTCAGTACTAAAAAAATAAATTACAAATTTTTTTTTTTTGAGGAAAGTTGGTTCTGCATTTATCTGTATTATAACAGAATAGGGATAAGTACAGTTTTTTTTTTTTTTAATTTGTTTGGTACTGGGAATGGAACCCAGGGGCATTCTACCTCCAAGATACACCACCAGCCCTATTTTTTCTTATTTTGAAACATGGTCTCACTACTTGCAAAGGGCCTCACTAAGTAGCTGAGACTATCCTCAAACCATGATCTTCCTATCTCAGCCTCCCAAATGCTGGGATTACAAGCATGTGCCACCATGGCATAACTACAGTTTTTAAAACTGTAATAATATGGGCTATCTATGTAAAGTCATTTTTTAGTCTAAAATGTTTTGCCAATGAAATAAATGAGCATAGACAGCAAATTTTTAAAAATGTTTTATTTTTTTATTTGTTTATTTATTGAATGAGGGATTTAGCCCAGGGACATTCTACCTCTGAGCTACACCCCCAGCTCTTTTATTTTACACAGCCCTGTTTTGTTTTTATTTTGAAACAGGGTCTTATTTATTTATTTATTTATTTATTTATTTATTTATTTATTTATTTATTTGCGGTACTGGGAATGTAACTAGGGACATTCTACCTCTGAGCTACACACCCAGCCCTATCTTTTATTCTTTATTTATTTTTATTTTTATTTTTTGCGAGTCTGGCGGTGGAACCCAGGGGCATTCGACCTCCGAGATAAATCTCCTGCCCTATTTTTTATTCTTTATTTTGAAACCAGGTCTGAGTTGCAGAGGGCCTCACTAGCTAAGGCTGTTCGGGAAGCGCGATCCTCGGGTCTCAGTCTCCCGAATGCTGGGATTACAAGCGTGCACCACCACACCCGGCTTATTCTTTATTTTGAAAAAGGGTCTCACTGAGTTGCAAAGCACCTCACTAAGTAGCTGAGGCTATCCTCAAACTGGGATCCTCCTAACTCAGCCTCCCAAATGCTGGGATTACAAGTGTGCACCACCACGCCTGGCTTTGACACAGGTTCTTAATAAGTTGATGAAAGTCTCACTATTTGCTGAGGTTGTCCTCTAACGTGGGATCCTCCACCTCAGAATATTTATTTATTTATTTATTTATTTGTTTATTTGTTTATTTATTTATTTATTTATTTACTTTTGTGGTACTGGGGGTGGAACCCAGAGGCTTTCTACCTCTGGGCTATACTCCCAGACCAATTTTATATATTTTATTTGGAAACAGGGTCTCACTAAATTGCTGAGAGCCTCACTAAGTAGCTGAGCCTGGCTTTGAACCTGTGCGATCCTCCTGTCTCAGCCTCCCAAGCACGGGGATTACAAACGTGTGCCACCACGCCTGGCTTCCATCTCAGAATTTAAAGTACTGGGATTATAGGTTTTTTCATCTCACCTTGCTGGACAAGTAGTTTTTTTTTTTTGTTTTGTTTTTTTGTTTTTTTGTTGTTTTGGTACTGGGAATTGAACCAAGGGGCATTCTACCTCTGAGCTACACTCCCAGTCCTATATTTTACTCTTTATATTGAAACAGTTTCACTAAGTTGCTCAAGGCCTGACTAAGTAACTAATAATGACTGCCTACCTGTTTTCCTTCTATCTCTGCCTCCTGAGTACTGGGATTACATGTTTGTGCCAATTTGCCTGGCTAGACAGCAATTTAAAACTAGTTGGAAGGCTGACGTGATGGAGCACCCTGTAATCCCAGCATTTGGGAGGCTGAGACCAGGGGATCACAGTTTGTGGACAGCCTCAGCTACTTAGGCATTCTGTTACTTAGTGAGATCCTGTTTCAAAATAAAGAATAAAAATCAGGGCAGGGTGTATAGTTTAGAGGTCGAATGCCCCATGGTTTCATCCCCAGACCTGCAAAAAAAAAAAAACCTAGTTGGAATAATGTTTTTATGTATCTTGGAATTATTCAGTTATATATTCTTCAGTGATTAATTTAAAATAAGTATAAAGTATGGCATTTATATAAATTATTAAATAGTTTTGTTTTGAAATGGAATGATCTCTAGTGGTATCTGTTGTTAGTAAATATTTTACTAATTATTAACATTTAAAATAAATACATATAAGTTTACCATAAACTCCAAATGTAGTCTGTGCATTTCTGTTGTTGTTGTTGATGTTGGTACCGGATATAATATCCAGGGGCTTTCTACCTTCAGGCTACATTTCCAGACCTATTTTATATTTTATTTGGAATGTGGTCTCACTAAGTTGCTGAGACATTTACTATGTAGCTGAAGCTGGCCTCCAACCTGCACAATCCTGTTTCAGTCTCCCAAGTATTGGGATTACAAAGTGTGTGCCACCGTGCCTGGGTTGTGCAGTTTTTTTTTTTTTAATGTTATTCTTTCTTGTGCTATTTTACATTAGTAAAAGAGTCATTGTACAATACACTATAGATGGTCTGTCTTTCATGCTTGTCCTTTAACTTCTTTTCTTGACAAGGGTCTTAATTATTTGCTTCCTTATAAGTAAACTGGCAAGATAAAATAATTTATTGACTTTTAAAAATTATATAATTTTAAAATATTTTAATTGTTTATAGTATTGTCAAGTTCATGGAAGTACTTGATGTACACAATATTTTTATACATTTATATAAGCATATTACATATAAATAATATATCTAGATTAGTGTTATAATTTGTAACTTTTTTTTTTGCATGTGTATGGGGTCCTGGGGATTGAACATGGGCATTTTACCTCTGACCTATACCCACCTATATTTTATTCTGTATTTTGAAACAGGGCCTCACAAGTTGCTGAGGCTGTCTCTGAACTTGTGATCTTTTTGCCTCAAACTCCTAGATATTAGGATTATAGGCATGCGCCCCCATACCTGGTTTGTAAACTTTTTTATTTCTCCTATTTTTTCTCTGCTATTGTGGAATTTCACTTTGTTGTTTTAACTCTCACTTTCTATAATTGAACTTTTAGGTTATTTATTTATTTATTTATTTATTTATTTATTTATTTATTTATTTATAGTACTGAGGATTGAGCTCAGGGGTATTCTACCACTGAGCTACACTCTCAGCCCTACTTTGTATTTGTTTTTCAAACAGCATTCAAATTGGTTGATGAAAATCTTACTGTAAACCGGGCCTGGTGGCGCACGCTTGTAATCCCCACGTTTAGGAGGTTGAGACAGGAGGATCGCGCAGGTTCGAAGCCAGCCTCAGCTACTTAGTGAGGCTCTCAGCAACTTAGTGAGACCCTGCTTCCAAATAAAATATAAAATTGGTCTGGGAGTATAGCCCGGAGGTAGAAAGCCTCTGGGTTCCACCCCCAGTACCACCAAAAAAAAAAAAAAAGAAAAAAAAAGAAAAAAAAAGAAAATCTTACTGTAACAGTGTGAGATGTAGCCGCAGGTTCTTAGCTACTTTAGAAAAGAATAGCCAGAACTCTTCTGCTATAAGCAAAAGCAATTTTATTTTATTATTATAAAGGCTGAAAGAGGGGGCATTCTACTCTGAGCTATACTCCAGTGCTATTTTTTATTCTTTATTTTTATTTAATTCCTTTTGGTGGTACTAGAGGTGGAACCCAGGGGCATTCTACCTCCTGGCTATACTCCCACCCCTGTTTAAGTTTTTATTTGGAATTAGGGTCTCAATATTGCTGGATAGCCTTTCTAAGTTGCTGAAGCTGACTTAGAAATTGCTATCTTCCTCACATTCCATTCTTGTAATACTACTTTACCTAAACTTCTGCTTGTTTTATTTTTTTTTGGGGGGGGGTAAGGAACAGTTCTTTTTTGTGTGTGTGGTACTGGGGGTAGAACTCAGAGGCTTTTCTACCTCCAGGCTATACTCCCAGACCTATTTTCTATTTTATTTGGAAACAGGGTCTCACTAAGTTGCTGAGAGCCTCACTAAGCAGCTGAGGCTGACTTCGAACCTGCGCGATCCTCCTGTCTCAGCCTCCCAAGTGCTGGGGTTACAAGTGTGCTCCAAGTGTAATTCAGATGATGTTTATTTTAAAATTTAAATGTTTCTGTGTCCATTCAAAGAATACAGGATAAGATTTGAATTTGTCTCTTCAGTTTCATCTCTGCCATTCTTTTCATTCAGGCAATATTTGTATATGTGTGTGTTTATACATATTTATCTATTTATTGTTTATTTTCTCAGGTGGAATATATGTTTTTTTTTGTTTTTCATTTTTTTGTTTTTGTTTGTTTTTGGTGGTACTGGAGTTCCTGGAAACTCTTTTTCCTCTGGGCTACTTTATTTGGAAACAGGGTCTCTTAAGCCAGCAAGGCTGGCTTCGAACCTGCATAATCCTCCTGACTCCGCCTCCCAAGCACAGGGATTAGAAATTTGTGCCACCACACCCAGTGGAATATATGTTTTTATGAACTTATTTACTATATCCCTGATTACTTGAGTAAGGGCATGATTTTCTATTCAGCAAAAACAGGCAGGTTGAACAGAGTATACCTTAAGATGACAAATTCAAAATAGAGTAGTAGTGTCATTTATCAAAAATGTTTTCTTTAGCTTGGTATGGTGGCGCAGGCTTTTAATTCCTGCGCTTGGGAGGCAAAGATAGGAGGATCTTGAAGGTTTGAAGCCAGCTGTGCTGGCTTAGGAGACCCTGTTTCCAAATAAAAAGTATAAAATAGGTCTGGGAGTGTAGCCCGGAGGTAGGTGGGTTTCCAGGAACCCCAGTACCACCAAAAAAAAAAAAAAAAAGTTTTCTAATATTAATTTCTGTGTTTATTTTTAATAGCGTTGCTGATGACAGTTTCCTTAATATCAGTTACCTATGGCGCCATTCTCTGCAATATTCTGACCATCCAGGTGAAGTACAATACTAATATTAAACTCAAGGCTGTAGATTTCATCTGTATCTTGGTATGGCGTAGCCTGGAGATTACCTCGCGTATAGTGACTGTAGCATTTTTTGCCGCAACTCTGAAGCTAAAGAGCATGCCTATTTTTTTTATCGTGTTTGTCATATTATTTTTGGTACCATGGCTGGAATTTTGGAGAAGTGAAGCCCATCTTCCTGGCCACACTAAAAGTAATTCCAATTCAGTGGGTACAATATTGATATTTCTTTTCATCACCATAGTGAATACTGTCATCAATTTAACCTGCTGGTCAGCAGTGAAACTGCAATTGTCAAAAGAGGAAATAATTGATAGAAGACCAAAGTGGGTTCATAGAATCCTACACTATAGTTTTCGTTTTATAGAAAATGTGATAATGATTTTGGTGTTTAGTTTTTTTGGTGGGAAAACTTTGTTGAATTGCTGTGACTCATTAATTGCTACTCAGCTCATTATTACCTATGTATTATCCATTGGATTTATGCTCATCTTCTATCAGTACTTGCATCCAGGTTGGTCAGACAAAGCATTACCAGAACATACTGAAAATCAGCCTGAAGCAATGTAATATTACATAAACGCCTAGAGAAGAGTCAATTAAAAAATTAAAGTAGCAACTGAAAAGTTATTATCACTCCTTGAGTAGAACTTGGTATTTTCATTCAAGAAAGTATGTGCTATTCATTAAAAATAAAAATAAAACAAAAACAGGATTTCCACAGAATAATGATCAGAGATTCTGAATGTGACCTTAACTTTCATCTGCAGCAAAAGTTTGGAAGCAGTTGCTAATAAAATTGGTTTTTCTCTTGTGAATGTATAGTTCTTTGAACTCTATCTCAACTTAAGGAATTAACTTCTATTTTTCTAACTTTAAGGATTAGTGTTTTTTTGGGGGGGGGGTACTGGGGATGGAACCCAGGAGCATTGTACCTTCCAAGTGACACCACTAGTCCTATTTCTTTATTCTTTATTTTGAAGCAGGGTCTCACTCAGTTGCAAAGGGCCTCACTACTAATAGCTGAGGCTGGCTTCAAATCTGTGCATTCCTCCTGTCTCAGCCTCCTGAATGCTGGGATTATAAGCATGAGCCACCAAGCCCAGTTTAAGAATTAGTTTTTAAATGTCTATTTGAGCCAGGCTTGGCAGTGTATACCTGTAATCTTACTACTTGGAAGGCTGAGACTAAAGAATTGCAGTAAATTGCTAAATCCAGTAATTTAGCAAGATCCTTTTTTCACTTAATTAACTTTAATTTCATTATTGGAGCACTATAGTCTCACATCATAATTAATTTTAATTTCATTTTACATCTTGGTGGTATGAGGAATTGAACTTGGGGGCATTCTATCTCCAAGCTACATACACTCCTATCACTAAATAGCTGAGGTTGGCTTTGAACCTGTGCAATCTTCCTGTCTCAGCCTCTCAAATACTGGGATTACAAGTGTAAGCCACCATGCCCGGCTCATTCTTTTTTTTTTTTTTTTTTTTTTTTTTTGTGGTACTATGAGTGGAACGCAGGGGTTTTTCCTACCTCCAGGCTATACTCTCAGACCTATTTTGTACTTTATTTGGAAACGGGGTCTCACTAAGTTGCTGAGAGCCTCACTAAGTAGCTGAGGCTGGCTTCGAACCTGCATGATCCTACTGTCTCAGCCTCCCAAACCCGGGGATTACAAGCATGTACCACCACACCCAGGCTTTCATTCTTTATTTTTGAAACAGTGTCTCACTAAGTTGCAGAGGGCCTCACTAATTAGCAGTGGCTAGCCTCAAACCTGTTTTAGCCTCTCTCAAATACTGAGAGTACCAGTGTGTACCTCCATACCTGTTGTGAAACCCTTTTTTAAAAATAAAAATGTCTTCGAGTATATTCTGAGATAGCATGCCCCAGGATTCAATGCCCAGCAATGGGGGAGGGGAAGGTTAATCTGATTAGGACACATAATCATAATCCATTTTCCCTGTGTACATATTTGGAGTGTATATCTTTAATATGGCCATTGGTATTTGTAATTTAGAACATAAATTATCTGAACATTAACCCTTCCAAAAGAGTATTGTGCTTGTGGGTGTGTGGCTTGGTGGTTGAATGTTTTCCTAGTATGTATGAAGTCCTGTTTTTAATTCCCAAGGTGTATTATTATCTCAGGTTTTATTTTATACTTAAGAATAACTTGAGAGCTGGGCGTTATGGCACACACTTGTAATCCCAGCATTTGGGTGGCTTGAGACTGAAAAGAATCTCAGTTCTTGGACAGCCTCAGCTACTTAGTGAGGCCCTCCGCAACTCAGTGAGATCCTGTTTCAAAATAAAGAATAAAAAATAGGGCAGGGGGTATAATTTGGAGGGAGAATGCCCCTGGGTTCCATCCCCAGACCTGCAAAAAAAATATTTTTGAAAATTTTTTTAAGGTTTTGGGGATTAAACCCAGGTAAACACATGCTAGGTAAGCAACCAGTGAACTACATCCCTAACCCTTTTTTTTTTTTTTTTTTTTTTGACACAAGGTCTGTCCACAAACTTGCAATCTGCCTAAACCTCCTAAGTATCTGGGATTAGAAATGTGTATCCCCACACTTGGCTGAAAGAGAAATATTAGAAAAATGATAACATTTATATTAGGGTAAGGTTCCTTTCATTGAACTTTGATTAGCAAAAAGCAGCACCATATGGTGTTAAATCACAAAACTTTTATTAAAAGAAATCATGTTAGAATGAGTTAAAATGAAATTTTATATTTCTCTCAACACTTTATGGTTTATTTTTGGCTTTTTAAAAATATTATTTTTTATATTGGGAATTAAAACCAAGAAATTCTACCTTAGAGATACACTCCAGTCTTATTTTTTTATTTGGAAACAGAGTCTCTAAATTGCTAATTTTGGCCATGAACCTGTAATCCTTTTAGCCTCTGAAGTACTTCAGATGATAAATTTAATTACCTCAGCCATATCTTTTTATCTCCTTTCTTTGCCTCTCATTCACCCCCCCCCTTTTTTTAAACTCTACTTATCTCTCTTGTATTTTCTTGTTTTTGTTTGTTTGCAGTAGTGGGGATTTAATCCAGGGGAATTCTGCCTCTGAGCTACATCCTCAGCCTTACTTTTTATTCTTTATTTTGAAATAGGGTCTCACTGAGTTGTGAAGGGCCTTACTAAGTAGCTGAGGCTGGCTTTGAACCTGTACGATTCTCCGGTCTCAGCCTTCCAAGCACTGGGATTTAAGCATGCACCACCATGCCTGGCTCTCTATTAAGTTTTTGTTTGTTTGTTTTTGTGGGTTTTGGATGGAACACAGGGGCATTCCATCTTTGAGCTACACCCCTGCCCTATATTTTATTCTTTATTTGAAACAGGGTCTCACTGAGTTGCAAAGGGCCTCATTAAGTAGCTGAGGCTGGCTGCGAACCCAGATCCTCCAGTCTCAGCCTTCCGAATGCTGTGATGACAAGCATGCGCCACCACGCCTGGCTCTATTAAGTTTTTGATGGCTTTCTTTACTGCACAGAAACTTTAATTTGATATCATCTCTTTTTATTGATTCTCATTTTTATTTTCTGAGCTTTGTGTGTCTTATTGAGGAATTCTCTAGCAGTGCTTACATGTTAGAAAGTCCTGTTTCCTTCCTTCCTTCTTTCTTTTTTCCTCCCTCCATTCCTCCTTTTGTTTGACACTGGATGTTAAAAACAGGATCTGGGTGTGGTGGCACATGCTTGTAATCCAGCATTTGGGAGACTGAGACTGTAAGATCGTAGTTTGTGGACAGCCTCAGCTTCTTAGGGAGGCCCTTTGCAACTCAGTGAGATTGTTTCAAAAATAAAAAGTAAAAAATGGGGTTGGGGGTGTAGCTCAGAGGTAGAATCCTCCTGGCTTCCATTCCCAGTACTGCAAACAAACAAACAAACAAAACCAGGTGCATTTTACCTTTGACCTATACCCACAGTCCTATTTTTGTTTTGAAACAAGGTTTTCTAGGTTGCTGAGAGTCTTGTTACTTGCCTAGGTTAGCCTCAAACCTGGGATCCTCATTTCTATGTCTTCCAAGTGGTATTACAGGCATGTGCTCTATGTTCTCTTTATAATTGCAAAGCCACTGCTCTAATTTCTAGGTTTTATACATCTTGAGTTGACCCTTGTGCAGGATGAGAAGTTGGCGTCTAATTTCATTTTTCTACATATGTATAACCAAGTGTTCCCAGCACTATTTGTTGAAAAGTTTGATTTGTTTGTAGTGTATGCTTTTGGTACTTTTGTCAAGATCAGCTGGCTAAGCCACGTGTAGTGGTACATACTTGTAATTCCAATACTTGGGAGGTTAAGACATTAGGATCACAGGTTCATGTCCAGTACTTAGGAAGGTCTTTCACAACTTAGCAAGATTATTTCAAAAAAGAAATAAAAATAAGGCTAGGGTTGTAGTTCAGAGGTAGGATGCTCCTGGGTTCAATTCATGTGTCCCTGTGTTGACCATACTGTTCTTGTTTATGTTTTTGTCCATGGTGAGATGGCCTGAACCAGAGAGAGATATGTTGTTTTAGGATAATAGTCAAAACTTACATTATTAAGCCTGTCTCTCAGATAATGAATAGTTATCTTTCTGTAGTTAGACTCACTGAGACCCTGTCTCAAAAGGAAGTATAAAAAATAGGGATGAGGGTGTAGCTTGGAGGCAAAATGTCCCTTGGTTTCATCCCCAGTACCTAAAAAAAAAAATTACTTGCTGAGAGGACCTCAGCAACCTGATATTTAAGATATTTTTCATGATTGCTAAGGGATAAAGGCTGTCAAGGTGGATCTACCAAAGTTTTCCTGAACAAGCTTGGTAATTATACTGATAATAGTGTGGAATAGTGATAATAAGAGGCTTGAATCTCTTCTGGTTTTACTTTGATATACAAGTTGGCAAGCCTGTCATGGTGACACAGATGAATTTATCTCTGAAAGGTTCCCTATGCCACCCGGAATGCTCTCAGGCTCTACCTTAGAGGGTCTGGAGTTAATTATGGTCCTCTTCAGAATTGCCATGAGATGAAGACTAGAAAGCCTGTCATAGTGGCACAGTCAAAGAGGCTGCCCATTGTTACCCTCACAGTTAAAATCTCTCATTGACTCATGGAAATAGGAGTGAATACCTTAAAAGGGATTTCCAGGATTTGAGGAGCTCAGCAAGCATCTTTTGGTCAGAATGGTTTGTCTTCTATCAGTTCTTTGCATGGGTAAGGTTGTAAGTAAGAGGTGCTGGTACTGAGTTACAGGATAGCTCTCTGGTCTACTATTCAAACCAATATTAAATATTGCCCATGTATTAGTGTGTGATTTTCTTGGACCTTTTGACAGATGGTTTTGGTGGTAGGCTCAAGAATAAACAGGGATATAGCTAACTCCTTTGGAAATGGGGCTGTTGTGGGTGTTCATGAGCATGAATGGCAGGTCTTAGCACTCTCCAACTGACCCTTCTATATCTTGGGTTTTACTAGGATTTTATGACCTATCTGAATTCCAAGAGTTCCACAAAGAGATTTCATCTGTGATTGGGTGTGAATTTCTTACTATCATGTGTGCTTTGTGGGGATACAAAGAAGTGATCACCTCTTTTATCATTGTACTAATATCACTCCTCTTACTTTACTCTATTTTGATATTGAAGGTAGAACTCAAGCATTCTACCTCCAAGATATATCCCCATCCCTGTTTTTTTCATTTGGAAAGAGTATTGCTAGGTTGCTGAGGCTGGCCTCAAGCCAGTGATCCTCCTGTTGCAGCATCATCAGTATTGGAATTATAGACCACTATGCCTGGCTCTACTTTACTTTTAATGGTATGTATGTTGTATGTATGTATGTATTCATTTGTTTGTGGTACTGAGGATTGAACCCAGGAATATTCTACCTCTGAGTTATACCCCCAGCCCTATTTTATATTTATTTTGAAATAGGATTTCTCTAAATTGCTGACTCTGCCCTTGAACCTGTATTCCTCCTTTCTCAGCCTCCCACATGCTGGGATTATAGGCATGCACCATTGTACCTGGCATAATTTTAATTTTAACCTTTCACTTTCTAAATGATACTAATATATAAAATGCAACTTTTTTTTGCAGGTCTGGGGATGGAACCCAGGGGCATTCAACCTCTGAGTTATAGCCCCTGCCTTATTTTTTATTCTTTATTTTGAAACAGGATCTCAGTACTTGCGGAGGGCCTGACTAGCTGAGGCTGTCTGCGAACCCTGATCTTCCAGTCTCAGCCTCCCGAATGCTGGGATTACAAGCGCGTGGTTTTCTTTTTTTTTTAATTGATGCATTATAGTTATACATCTTAATATGGGGTACAAGATGGTAGAGGCATACATGCACACATCACACTCATTTCATTTCCATACTTCCCACCCTATTTCTTCCCTCCTTCTTCTGTTTAGCTTACTGATTGACTTTGATATGTTTGTGAATGTACATCATGTACATTCCCTCCTCCCCTCATCCCTATCAGTTAGGTCGCCTTATTTACTCATCTATGGTTTCTCCTTCATCTAGAGTTCCTCCTATGACCCATTTTCTCCGTAACTTCTGCATATCAGGAAGAGCATCCAATATTTTACTTTTTGTGACTGACTAATCTCACTTAGCATAATAGTATAATATTCTCCAGTTCCATTCATTTTTCTGCAAGTGACATAATTTTTTTGTTCTTTATGGCTGAGTAAAATTCCATTGTGTACATATCCCACAGATTTGTAATCCATTCATCTGTTGAGGATGGACATCTTGGCTGGTTCCATGCTTAGAGAAGACCCAAATTCAACCAAAAGGCTTTTAGAACAGATCAGTAGAATCAATAAAGTGTCTGTATACAAAATCAGTGTAATAAATCAGAGACATTTTTGTATGCCAACCATAAATTTATTAAAAAAAGGAATCCAGAAAATACATCCATTCAGGATATCCCACAAAAAATAAAATACTTAAGAATAAACCTAACCAAGGAGGTAAAAGATCTCTATAAGAAAATTATAAAACCCTGAAAAAAAGTCAGTGACCTTAGGAGATGAAAGGAGATCTTCTATGCTCTTGGATAATTGGTTTTTATATGTTGACTTTGTGTCTTATTATGTTTCTAAATTCACTTGTTCTAGACAATTTTATAGATTCCTAAACATTTTTTACATAAATGATCATATATTCTTTGTAAATGGACAGGTTTATGTCCGTTGTTTTATTTTATTGGAGACACACAAACACATACATATATATTTGTTGCCTTATTGAAATCAGATGTGTGTGTTATTTATGTATTTTGTTTCTTCATAACCTCATTTTGTTTGTGTGTGGGGGGGTCTGGGGAAGGAACCCAGGGGCATTCAACCTCCAAGCTATACCCTCTGCCCTATTTTGTATTTTTCACTAAGTTGCAGAGTAGCTGAGACTGTCCATGAACGGTGATCCTCCAGTCTCAGCCTCCCAAATGCTGGGATTACAAGCGTGCACCACTTCATTTTTTAACTAGCTTGTATTTTATTTTGGAGTCTTGCATTTTGGTTGGTTTGTAAATGTAGATTTCCTTGGTTTCCTAGAATCATGTTTTTCTTTTTTAGAATTAAATATTTTTGATCTCCCTAGAACTCAATTTTTAATTTTTCAGTACTGAGGATTGAACTCAGGGGCATTTTACCTCTGAGCTACACCCTCAGTCTTAATGTTTGTTTATTTATTTATTTATTTATTTATTTATTTATTTATTTATCTATCTATCTATCTATCTATCTATTTATTTATTTATTTATTTATTTATTTATTTATTTATTTTGGTGGTACTGGGGTTCCTGGAATCCCTTCTACCTCCGGGCTACATTCCCAGACCTATTTTTGCATTTTTATTTGGAAACAGGCTCTCCTAAGCCAGCACGCGGGGCTAGCTTCGAACCTGCGCGATCCTCCTGTCTCCGCCTCCCAAGCGCGGGGATTACAAGCGTGCGCCACCACGCCCGGCTAATGTTTATTTTTTATTTTGAAACAGGATCTCATTAAGTTGTAGAGGATTTCACCAAGTAAGTGCCTGAGGCTGTCCACTAACCTGTAATCCTCCTGTCTCAGCCTCCCAAGTACTGGAATTATAAATGTGCACCACCACGTCTAGCTGCTAGAACTTATTTGTAAAAGCACCTGTAACTCAGGTTTTTATTTCATTTTTTTCCTCTAATATTGACACTTAGTTTTTTCAGAGCATTTTGTCTAGATTATCCATATATTAAAAAATATATGTATATGTGTGTGTATATATAAAAATGTATATGTATATATGGGCATATACATACATGTATATATGTATGTATGTGTATATATATGTATACATATATACATATAAATATATATACACACATATATATCTTATATATTACACACACACACACACACACACACACACACACACACACACACACGTATATATTTACTGGGAATTGAACCCAGAGGCATTTTTCCTTTGGCATATAGTTAATGAAAATATTCTGTATATATTTACTTGTTTAAAGAAGTGGACCAGAGCAATAAATGAGGATTAGAAGAAATGGATTAGATTTGAGAGAGATTATGGCATTTGCTTATCTCTGGGAGATATGAACTAATGCATTTAGGGAGAGGGTGGATGGGAATTTCCCTTCCTCTGATGCTTTTCAGAAAGAAGGGCCCCATTCTTCTCTATTCCTCTCAGAGGTTACTATGAAAACATTTCTGGCTACTGTGGAATAGTTGATCATTGATAGCCTATTATTTATATCCTGGTCAGTTTAGATGTCCAGAGGCAATCAGCACTATGGCGACTCACTTTAGAAATAGGATATAGAAATGAGGGCTGTGGAATACTGGACAGACTTTGGTGGGCAGAGATTTTAAAGATCCTTTTTCTAGCTTCAATAAAGATAGCTTTCAGTTTCTTATTTGATTGTGCTCCAGGGCTTAACCTAAGAGAGAGCTCACCTAAGATACCTCTTTTAGAGTTTTTAATTCTAAGCTGGATATCTCTAGTTTCTACATACTCTTATTTCTCAAGATCCCTAGTTAATACTTTTCTGTTGTTCAGTTTTGTCTGGGGTTCAGTGTGAACTCTGTAGTGCCTGCTCCCATGCGGTTTGGGAGCCCTATTACATGACATCTGGATGTTAAAGGTGAGATTAGAGGTGAAAGGTGAGAAACAATATCTTCCAGTGTAGAACCTCTGGAGAAAACTGTGAGCATTACAATTTGTGAAAAATTGCTATACAGAAAGAAAAGGCTCCTGGTGCTTCCTCTTCAGCCACAAACAGTAATCAGTACTGTTACCAAACTTTTTCTACTTTTCACTGCTGAAGACAATTACAAATATGTATTTTGTATATTCTGTCCCAAGAAAAGTTGTAAATTTAGGGCCTTCCCTGAGCCGTTAGTCTAAGTCAGTTGACCTTTCAGAGCCTGTCTAGGTACCTTAGGCCAGTGATCTTGGGCCCAGTTCCACTCCAAACTTTGATTTACTGTATAGGTATCTCTTATCTCACTCATTTGGATTTTCAGGATTCTTGAAAGTGATAGGTTGGATGCCTCCCTTCCCCATGGGACCCCTCAATGGGGACAGGAGGTGGAACCCTGGAAGCTAGAATGGGGATGTTGTGAAACTCCAGGTGTCACAAGACTCCAGACATCTCGGGGCAGACTCCAGATGCCCCAAGACTGCAGATGTCACAAGAGGACCCACCGCTAGCCTCACCCCAAGACCCCTGCTACATAATTACCCTTGCTTCCTCCTCCCACATGGCCTGTCAACCAACTGAGACTCTGTTGACCGACTCTGACTCTGCTGACCTCATGACTCTGCTGCTCAGTCATCAATCCCTTCCCCTAAGGTCAGCAGACCTTGTCCGAAGATGCCGGTTGATTGAAGAGTCCTTTAATAGGTGGAGACAGGAGAATTGCATAGGTTTGAAGCCAGCCTCAGCTACTTAGTGAGGCTCTCAGCAACTTAGTGAGACCCTGTTTCAAAATAAAATAATATAAAATAGGTCTGGGAATATAGCCCAGATGTAGAAAGCCTTTGGGTTTTACCCCCAGTACAATATATATATATATATATATATATATATATATATATATATATATATATATATATATATATATATATATATTATATATAATAAAATACAAAATAAAGAGTTTTTATTTTAATAACTTGGCTGGTGTTTGCCTCCTTTGTGATCCCAAACTCAATTTCGACATTACAAAAAGGACTCTTCAGACTTTGAAGACTGAGTAAAGACAGTGGTAATACAGAGAAAGCTCTATTTGTCTACCAGGCTTTTTCTAGGAAGCTATGACAGGACTATTAAACTAAGCAAGTAGAGAAGATGAGAAGGAGACCAGTAACACTGTCATACCACAAACTCTACTTAGGATGCTGCCATGACGAACAATTTGAGGATGTCATAAAAAATAGGCATAGCTCTTGGCAGGTGGCAGAATAGAAATTGGGTATACTTCAAGGCCATTCCTGTACACCTTTTCATTCTTTCCTCGACTTAATCTCAGCATCTTTTATCCTATTCCACCGGTACTGTGCTTTCTGTTCATCCATTCTGCATATATTGATTGAAGGCTGGGTACTCAGAGTCTAGTGCTGAGTATTGCTTGTATCAAAGATGATGCCAGAACCATGCAACTGGAGTTAGAGTTTCCCAAAATGTTTTCTATAATTTCATCTTCATTCTTCCTCCACTTAGTTTTGTCAGTAGCATTAAGTTTCAATGCTGACCAAGCCACAAAGCCTCTTTTCCCCACTGGCTGTTGACAGCTTTCTTGCTAGTTTCTGCAGTAATTATAGAGGTGGTGGGAAGTTTCAGGTGTTGTGGATATATATATATATATATATATATATATATGTGTGTGTGTGTGTGTGTGTGTGTGTGTATGTATATATTGTACACACGTGTACATGTGTGCGCGCACGCGTGCACACACACACACACACACACACACACACACACACACACACACACACTTTTTTTTAATTGGTTGCTGCAGAAGTATGGTTAGATGTCCTGACTGGAGAAGTGGTTTAATTTTCTGGGATAGTTGTTGTAGAAGTGTGTGAATGTCCTGGGTTGGTTACTAAAATTGTTGCAGTTAGCTCTTCAGTAGATTCTGCTGAGTTTTCTATTTGAATTTCTAAGATGTTGCCCTAAATGTATGGTTACTTTTTTCATTGCTGAAGGCTGTACATGTACTTGCTCTGGATAGAATTTGTACTCTGGCTGTTTGAATGGTTGTAGCAAAAGGTATGGTTTGGTTTCCTAAGTATTGTTTGGTAGTAGTTTTGTTATTACAGTTTTTTGTTGTTTGTTTTTTAGTAGCGAGTAATTTATTGATGAGTATGGCTTTAAACTGCAGTGATTCACTTGAACAGGGAAATAAGTCAAAAGAAAAAATGTTTATTAGTCATTAGAAAATTTGTCGCAATTTGGGATGTTACAGAGAAATCCAAAATTACTCAGGCCAAATCTTAAAGATTCATTCTTTTAATTAATCCATATTACCTAGATTTTGGAGAAATCTGTAGATTTTCACCTTCTAATAAAATAGAACCCATTGATACATACTGTGGCTATTAAAGAAACCAGATTATTATAAGAATTTTGATTTCAAACCAAGTAATCTTTTACAAATAGTCGATTTGGGATCATTTGGGTTTTTTTGTGTGTGTGTGTGGTACTAGGGATATATGCAGCCTAACTAAGTAGCTGAGGCTGGCTTCGAACCTGTGTGATCTTCCTGTCTCTGCCTTCCCAATGCTGGGATTACAAGCGTGCACCACCACGCCTGGCTCATTTGGGTTTTTTGCAATAATGATATCACCTCTCTGCATACCATAAAAATGTTTTCTGAAGTTTTCTCAAAGTCAATATCTGAATTTTGAGTTAAAGAATCCAATGGTGGTCTGGAACACTTCACAATACTACCAATTCAAAACTGCAATGGGCTATATAGCCATATTAAATAATATAGCCAACAATTTAAAATTTTTAATCCAAAAACAAGCATTACCATTGGCAATTGATTTATTCTACAGTGCATTCAATTTTTAAGGGAGTTGCAGTGCTTTCTATACAAAGCCTAGAGTATATCTCAAAGGATATGTGGTTGATCTATGGTTTTAAAATTTCTCTGGCCAGCCGGGCGTGGTAGTGCACATTTGTAATCCCAGTACTTGGGAGGCCAAGACAGGAGGATCGCAGGTTCATGGCCAGCCTCAGCTACTTAGTGAGGCCCTCCACAACTTAGTGAAGCCCTGTTTTATTTTTAATTAATTAATTAATTAATTAGTTTATTTATTTATTTTTGCGGATCTGGGGGTGGAACCCAGGGGCATTCGACCTCCGAGCTACACCCCCTGCCCTATTTTTTATTCTTTGTTTTGAAACTGGGTCTCACTGAATTGCAGAGGGCCTCACTAAGTAGCTGAGGCTGTCCGCGAACCGTGATCCTCCTGTCTCAGCCTCCCAAATGCTGGGATGACAAGCGTGCGCCACCACGCCCGATAAGTCACCTCTATTTCTAAGTGATTTTAACTTTCCTGGACCAATATCTTCAAGTTCATCATTAACTTCCTCCTCTTCCTCCTTTTCCTCCTCTTCTTCCTCCTCCTCCTCCTCCTCCTCCTCCTCCTTCCCCCCTCCTCCTTATTACTATTTTGTGTAGGGTACTAGAAATTAAACTGAGTATCATCCTACCTCTGAGGTACTCTCACAGTTCTGTTTATTTCATTTTATTTTTGTAGTACTGGGGATAGAATCCAGGGGCATTCTACCACTGAGTTTTACCCCCAGCCCTATTTTTTATTCTTTAAAGTGAGGTCTCACTAAGTTGTAGAGGGACTCACTAAGTAACTGAGGCTGTCTGCAAACCCATCATGATCCTTCTGTTTTAGCCTCCAAAGTACTGGCATTACAATTGTTTGTGCTTTTTATTTATTTCTGAAACAGTGTTTCTAGATGGTAAAGGGTCTTACTAAATTGCTAAAGCTGCCTTGAACCTGCGATCTTCCTGTCTCAGTCTCTCAAATACTGGGATTACAGATGTGAATTACAAATATGCATCACTAAACCACCAACCTTCTGGGATTGGACTTAAAAACATGTGCCACTACACCTGACTACTTATTTTCTTTCTGGATGCCCCACCTTTTGGTGAGGTAATGTGTTGAAATCATCCAGTATTATTGTATTGGGTATAATTGGCCATTAGTATATGTTAAGTAGGTACATAACATTTGAGAAATGATAGATACTATTGTTGTATCTTTTTGTTAGCAGTATTTAGTGATCTTCATGACTTCTGATTAATTTTGACTTGAAATCTTTTTGGATAAGAGAATAGTTAATTCTTCTTGTCTTTGGGCTCCATTGCATGGGTTATTTTTTAACTTACTTTCACTTTTTTTGTGGTCCTGGGGGTAAAACCCAGAGGCTTTCTACCTCCGGGATACACTCCCAGACCTATTTTCTATTTTATTTGGAAACAGGGTCTCACTAAATTGCTGAGAGCCTTACTAAGTATCTAAGGCTGGCTTTGAACCTGTGTGATCCTCCTGTCTCAGCCTCCCAAGCACAGGGATTATAAGTGTGCACCACCACGCCTGGCTTCTTTCCTTTCACTTTCTGCTTGTTGATAGCTTTGTTTATGTGATCTTTTGCAAACAACATATCACTGGGTTGTGTTCTTCAATCCAATTTGACAGTCTTGTCTTTAAATTGTAGAATTCAGACCATTTCCATTTAGTGTTATTTCAGAGAGATCTTTATTAGTTCCTGCCATTTTAAAATTTATTTCCAATGTCTAATTTGGTTCTAATTCTCAATTGCTTAAATATTTTTTTAATGAAATTGATCCTTATAGGAGCTTAGAGTTTGCTTTTAAGTTTATCTATGTGTAATATTTTTAAAATTACTTTTGATAATATTGGCTTAATAGTAATGGAATCTTTTGTATGCTTAGTTTGAAAGTTTTTAAAAACTTCTCCTTTGATTTTGAAGATTACCTCCCAAGTACTTAGATTATAGGCCTGTGTCCCCATGCCTAACCCCCTATTTTCTAATGTGATATTAATTATAATTGTTAATTTATAATTCATTGCTAGCATTGGCCTGTGGTAAGCCATTTAATATTTCTTATTTCTTTTCTACACAATAAAAACAAATTCTTTGAGAAATTCTTCTCAGGCTCCCTATTTTCATGGTCCTGGGGAATGAACCCAGTACTTCCTATGCCTCTGAGCTATACCCCCAGACCTATTTTTTAGTCTTTTTATTATTTGAAATGGTCACACTGAGTTGCAAAGGGCCTCTCTAAGTAGCTGAGACTGTCCCCAAACCATGTTCCTCTGATCTATGCTCCCAGATGTTGGGATTACAAGCATGCGCCACCATGCCCAGCTTTCCTCAGCGAGTTTTATGTTTGTGATTTGAAACAGGGGCTCATTAGGTTGCTGAGAGTATCACCAAGTTCCTGAGTTTGACTCTAAACCTATGATCCTTCTGTCTCAGCTTCCCTAGTCCTTTGATTACAGGCCTGTGCCACTATATCTGACTGCCACTAAGAATTATAGCAATGACTTTCTATACTGAATTCATTTGTCTACATGATTAATTGTGAAAAATGTAATAGGAACAAACAGTATGATTACACAGCAAAGCAAACTTTTTCTTTTTGTTCTGCCACAAATGAAAGTTTGGTAAGTAACGACACTAAGTGACAAGCCCACCCAGTTTTTATCCTTACAGCATACTATGTAAAGCATAGTTTTACAGTCTTATGTAATTGGCTAATTTATCTAAAATGGAATTCAGGGGGAGAGATTAACGTTTGCAGTTTACAGGAAATGGGAATTTCAGAGTATCAGAATCTTATAAGAAGGTTACAAAATGGTGGTTTTACAAACTGGAGTTACTTTTAAATTAAGCTCATCCTTTGGCAGAAAATATTATATTCTTACAATTCCTCTTACTTTGTTACACATCAGTACTTGTCTTAAAATTCTGTTAGTGTATTGTGACTTTTACTCTTGAAGCTGTCTAACAATAATCGATTATTTTGAGAGCTTTCTGTTAGCCCCAGGTTAGGTACCCTAATACATGGATACACAGAATCCTACTAATGATCTAATAACTAAAGTTATTACTCTGAATAATATGATAAGGGATGTTAGGACTGATGTCATTATTTTCCATTTTTCAAACCATGTCTCCATTAGAATTTTAAAGAGATTGTTAATTCCTCAATTTTTATATTTATTTTTATTTTTTGTGGTACTGGGGATTGAACCCAGGGGCATTCTACTGCCAAACTACACTTCCAGCCCTTTTTTAAAAAAATAGTTTATTTTTTATTTTGAAACAAGGTCTCACAAAGTTGTAGGGGGTCTCAGTAAGTTGCTGAGGCTGCCCACAAACCTGAAATCCTTCTGTTAGTCTCTCACATGGACTGCACCACCATGCCTGGATCCTAGATTTTTAGAGAGCTCAGTTTTGAAAGTGGTTAATTCCTGTGAGACTAATGATTACACCATCCAGGACTATGTTGTTGGGGGTGAATGTTATACTACTGAATAAAAGTTCAACATTGAATACCAGTCATTGAGCTGGGCATGGTGGTCCATATCTGTAATGTCATTAATTGGAAGGCTGAGACAGGAGTACTACAAGTTTGAAGCCAGCCTTAGCAACTCAGTGAGGCTTGTATCTACTTAGTGAGAACCTGTTTACAAATGAAAAAATAAAATAGGGCTGAGCTGTAGCTGAGGTAGAATGTCTCTGGGTTCAATTCCCAGCAACATACACATATATACACTAAAAAGAATACCAGTCATTGTATATAATCATCTTTTCAGCTAGAATCATATTTAGAGCTAAGTGATTTTCCCATGTCATCCTGCTGATGGCAATTGTTCATTTATACCTTTTAATCACATTCCTTGTATAATTTGCAATTCTCTTGATTATAATATATGTAACTTGTTCAATTTACATTTTTATTAATGGTGGACCACCAAAAGAAAGTTGATTCAGCAAGGCATGACATTTGGGAGGCTGAGACCAGAGGAGCACAGTATATGGAGAGCCTCAGCTACTTAACGAGGCTCTCCACAACTCAATGAGACCCTGTCTCAAAAAATTAAAAGACAATGCCAAGTGTGGTGTCACACTCTTGTAATGCCAGTACTTAGGAGGCTGAGACAGGAGGATTGTGCAGGTTTGAAGCTAGCCTTAGCTACTAGGCTCTCAGCAGCATGGTGAGACCCTGTTTCCAAATAAAATATAAAGTAGGTCTGGGAGTTTAGCCTGGGGGTAGAAAGCCCCTGGGTTTCCATTCCCAGTAACACACATGATGGGTCCAGCTCATCAGTGGTGGCGCTGAGCAGGAAGGTGGGTGCCAACAGCCCGAACAAAACCATACATGAGCCAGTGCCGAGTCAAGCAGGAGTTCATTTATTCTTCTTCAAGTATCATGTATATAGCACAAAACCAAAAGGGGAGTTCCCAATGAGGAAATAACCTAGCCTATCAGGATAAAGGTCACCTCTTCATGGACCCGGCATGTAGCTTGCAGCCAATCCCGAGCCATTCATGTGTGCGGAAGCTCCTTGAAAGGTAAAAACAACTCAGTCTCCCCACCCATAATGAATGGGAAACCATGCCTTTGTAACTTCCTCCAGGCGCAGTCTTAGCCCCTTTTTTGCAGAAGTTCTTAAACTTTACCTAAGGCTTAGCCTGCAGGCCGCTCAGGCCAAGGGAGGCTGCATCTCTTTAGGAGCTGTATGCACACACCCAACATTTCCCCCTTTTTCTTTTATTTTATCGGGACTGGGACTGTCTTAGGTTGTCCCCATTGAGTACCAGGAATTACCCGTCATTGGACAGCACTGATCTATGTTGTACCTCCTATCTTAGGTTTCCCTGGCCCATGGGGATCTTTCCCTTCATTGGTCACTAGCTCTTTAACATGTTGCAATTTCCCCCATCTTGGGGGACTTGTAAGGCTGGAGAGGGGCAGTCATATTCAGAGCTCCAATCATAAGATTCATTTTCTTTGCTGGCAAGCCTTTGGTAATGCACTTCTATTTGGTTGATTTTAACAGCTTCCATTCTATTTTGTATAAACTGAACTAATCTATTAAAAACACAGGGGCCTATGGTGCACAAAAGTATGATAAACAGCAACAGGCCCAATAAAGGAAGAAAAGAGGACAAAAGTCCATGAAAGCTGGTCCAGAACGGACTCTCCTGAAGATCTCATCACCACCTCTCCAGATCATCTTGGAGCTGCTTAATCTCATCTTGCACCAGGCCAGATCTATTTGCATAAAAACAGCATTTTTCCTGCAAAAATAAGCAGATGCCTCCCTTTTGGCTGTTAATAAATCCAATCCCCATCTTTTTTGTAATACCACATCGGCTAGAGAATCTAATTGGGCTTGTAAGTCTAGGATGGTTTCTGAGACGGCCTTAATACCATCCATCATTTGGAGGGAGAGTTTCCTATGTAACTCAAAGGCCATCCCAGGGCCAGCCGCACTTGTGGCAGTTCCGGCAGTAATCCCCAGGCCGATTAAGAGGGGGATGGCTTGTACTGCCCTCCTTTTTCGTCCTCCCCTATAATCAAAGGAGGGGATGGGCATTGGTTCCTCCCCAGGAATAATATTTATATTGGGGAGCAGGGAGGCAAGGGTGCAAAGGCCTGTCCATGATGGGGGCAAGGATCCATATGCCATGCTATTGCCACAAACAAAAACCAACCCGGGAGGGGGACAGAGATTTTGGGAGGAAAATTCAACAGTAATATTTATAGAGCAATTGGGGTGATCTAGTTTTGGGGACTCCTCTTGATTGATTAGGGCCAAGGGCCGAGGTGGTCTGGCTCAAAGACAAAGCCAACAATTGATGGAGGAAAAGGGAATCTCTGTGGTCCAATGTCTATGAAAAGGGGACAGGTTGGAGTCTTTTGAAAAATTTAAAATATTTAGGGTTAATAATGCTTTTCTTAATTGATCATGTGGGGGTAGCGACTCCCCCTTTTGTTTTTGTAATTGAACTTTTAGGGTATGATTATATTTTTCTATTAAAGCTTGTCCTTTTGGGTTATATGGAATGCCCGTAGTATGAATAATTTTCCATAATTGAAGGAAGGAGGCGAAATGTTGACTAATAAAACAAGGGCCATTATCAGTTTTTATTTGTTCGGGAATACCAAGAATAGCAAAACATTGAAGAAGGTGACTTATAGCATGTTTTGTCTTTTCACCCGAATGAGCTGAGGCCCAAGCAGCCCTGAAATAGGTATCTAAGGAAACAAGAATATACTTGAGTTTTCCAGATGGTTAAAAATGAGTTGATCCATTTGCCATAATCTATTGGGGCGTAGGCCTCTCGGGTTAACTCCAGGTGATTCAAGTGGGGGTATTTGCAAGAAGGGTTGACATGATTTACAAGTGCGAACAATTCTTTTTAAATCCTTAGTAGGGATTTGAGGATATTAAGTTTGGTTCAGGGTTGGCCTGTTAAGCCCCCCCCCAACCCTGGCTAAGCTTTTGGACCTTGGGCCAGGAAAGAAGGGCACCACCTTAAATGTGGCCTCCGAGTTCTCACTGTGTGATCACCTAAGGCTCTTTTAGTCAACTCAGGTAGTGGTAATTACTGGGAACCTAGGTCTGGGGACCCCAGTTCAGAACTGGAGGTGCTCAGCCATTTAATGGTCCCCCTTTGCACTGTGAGCCAGGCCTCGGAGGGCCTCTCTGGCCTCCTGGTTGAGAGCAGTACTCCAGTGATGCCCTTGCTTTCCATCCTTAAGCAGACTTGAGCCTAGGTTTCTGTGCTAAGCCAGAGTTCTTAAATGGTGAGTAATGTGTTTTAATCCCCTCCAATTTACATGAGTTAATTGAAAATTCATGGCCTCTTCTACAGATAGGGCTTGAAATTTTTTGGAGGCCAGTTAGTCAGCCATGGCATTGCCATTGGATAGTAACCCAGGTAGGTTTTGAGGTCCCCTAAGATGCTGAATATATATTGGATATCAATGTTGTTTAAGCAGGCATTTATTGGTATCATTAAAGGGGTAATAGGATTGGCATCTAATTAAATATAAGTATCTATTAAAGTAGATAACAAATTTACTACATATAAACTATCTGAGAATAAACTTATAGACTCAAAAAATCCTTGCAGGGCTAGGGCTACGGCAAAAGGTTCTTTGAATTGGGGGGATCCTTTTACAGGCTGGAAGATGGTTTTTTTGGGATGAGGATCCATTCCTTTTACAAAAGGGGGATAAATAACTACGGAGGCCCCTTCATGCCCTCGGAGCAGGGCTGAGCCCAAGAGCAGCAGCCACCAGGCGAGGGTGGCGGTGGGGCGCACAGCCCTGTTCTGGGCTGGGGCTGGGGCCGGTGGAGAGGTGCAGCCGTGAGGCAGCCTGCTGGGCCAGCCCTTCCACTAGGGTTTCTGCCCAGGGGGGAACTGGATCCATCCTCTGCTACCACCTTTCAGAGCTCTTTGAGATCCTGTGGTTCCCATGGGTACCAGGTGGCTCAATGGTTTCTCCTGGGAAACATTGACAGTTCCTCCGACTCCTGCTTTGCCCACATATGGCGGCAGAGCGGAGGGTACTGAGAAGGAATTGGCCAGGGAAAGGGGCTGTGGGGAGCCCTTAGTGTCCCCAAAGGGATTGAGGGAGGGATTGGGAGGTTTCTTAGGGGCTTCGGGACTGGAAGAGGGTGTATTTTTGGCAGCCTCTTTTTCTGCTGGCTTGGAGCCACAGTCATCGAGTTTCTTCGGGGGTTGCGGGGAAAACAACTTTTAAGCATGGAGATGGTGGGGAGAACCATAGAGGGGGATCTCCCCTTGCTCTGTCTGGGCTCGCCTAACCAGCCCCTCAACTTGATCCCAGGTATCCCAATCAAAAAGATTACTTTCAGGGAGCCATGGGGCAGTTTTTAAAAGGTACCCCCAGGCCTGGGTGGCTTGGTTATCAACGAGATTAAGTCCTCGGCTCTTGAGACAGAGTTGAAGGGATTCTAGGGCAGGGTCAGGTTTAGAACTGGACTTCCCCATAATTTATGGGGGGACACTTAACCGCGGACCAATTACCTGTCAGTGTTTCCTTCAGAGCAAGAAGTGGCAGATCCTCACACGGGGCACCATGCCGCCGCCCTTCTTTGGCATCTGCGCGTGTGAACCCGCTCGTATGACTGGCTAAATGCTTAATGGAAGCAAAGCCCCGAGGAAGGAGTGTTATCTCTGGCCAAAGTACTCCTTGCTCTTAGAATTCTATACTAATAGCTCCAATGATGTCAAACGGGATGCCAAGAATTAGGACTGTGGAAGAAGTTGAGTCCATGGAAGATAAATTTTCTAGTAATATGTCTGAGCCCTCAGACTTTCTCTGCATTGCTCCAGCTGTAATAAAACATAGTCAGAGTTCAGGGGCTGGAGAGGGGTTGCAAAGTTCCTCTTGGCCTTTCCTCAGGTAGGTCCTTTGATCTACAGATTAGCTCCTGAAGGGAGGCTGCAAATCTGCCCTGCCTCCAAACATAGGCTCCTACCTTTTGTTTCATCCCCCAAGAGGTGTGAAATTGTTTATCTGGAATCTGGGCCATCTGCTTCTCTCTTAGAGACACAAATAAGCCTTTTCCTAGTCTTGGCTTAACAAAAGCCTACTGTTTGTGACTCAGCAGCAGGATAGTAAAAATCCCAAAGTCTGCCTTAAAAAACTGGCTTCAAGGTTATTCATTAAAGAACAATTCTAGAAATCCAATCACCTGTGTTATAATGTTTTTGGCCCTGTCTACTAACTGTACTATAAGTATTGCCTCATAGGAGATGGCAGAGCAGACAGGACTGGACAGATTTCTACTGCAGCCCTTTGGATCATAAACATGGCTCGAAACTTGCTAGACAGAGGAGGGCATGAACTAAGCCCTAGGAACAAAAGATTCTGAACGGATTAAAGGGGATCCTAAAAGACTGAATTTCTCCAAAAGGACTTTAGATGTGACTCCCGCCTTTGCGGACTCCTTTCTGGACTCCGGACTCTGCTCCCTAGGGCTCACCTATGAGACCAGAAACCTGATTTCAATCACAAAGCCAAGGGGGCCGACTTTAATCACAAGGTTCCAGACAAATCTTAAACTGTGATGCCACAGGTCCTCTTTTATCCTGTTTATCTTGTTTACATTTAATGCCTCACTATTGTTCTTTGGTATTTACACTTTACCCCTGGGGATAAGGGTATAAATATTGGTTATGAAAAATAAAACTCTTTCGGCTTCACAAGAGGCAGTTGTCCGTGTCAGTCATTTTTTTCAGATTTCTCTCTCCCAAGCGCCCAGGGAAAGATCCCCATGTTCAGCGTTGTGAATGGGGACTTGAAGGAGTTTTTACTTGATAAGGGAGAGGAATCGCTGCAGAAACTAGCCTCTGCAGAACCACAGCTGAATCTCTTTGGCCACTTTTCAGGAATTAAGTCCTAAACGGATTTAGTGCCCAGATTTAGTGCCCGACTGAGCTGGTCCGTCGCAGCACCAGACTGATTGGTTCAGCCCATCAGCGGTGGGGTTGAACTGGAGGGTTGAGTGCTGACGGCCCGAACAGAACCACACACGAGCCGGGAGCTGAGTCAAGCAGTAGCTCATTTATTCTTCTTCAAGCACTATATATATATATATATATATATATATATATATATATATATATATCACAAAACCAAAAGGGGAGTTCCCAATGAGGAATAGCCTAGCCTATCGGGATAAAGGTCACCTCTTCATGGACCCGGCATGTAGCTTGCAGCCAATCTCGAGCCATTCATGTGTGCGGAAGCTCCTTGAAAGGTAAAAACGACTCAGTCTCCCCACCCATAATGAATGGGGAAACCATGCCTTTGTAACTTCCTCCAGGCGCAGTCTTAGCCCCTTTTTTGCAGAAGTTCTTAAACTTTACCTAAGGCTTAGCCTGCAGGCCGCTCAGGCCAAGGGAGGCTGCATCTCTTTAGGAGCTGTATGCACACACCCCAACACACACACACACACACACACACACACACACACTCTCTCTCTCTCTCTCTCTCTCTCTCTCTCTCTCTCTCTCTCTCTTTCTCTCTCTCTCTTGTGGTACTAAAGATTGAACCCAGCAGCATTCTATTCATAATACCCAACCCTATTTTATTTTTATTTTGAAACAAGGTCTCACTAGTTTGATGACAATCTCACTACTTGTTGAAGCTGTTCTTGAACCTGTGATCTTCCTGTCTCAGCTTTTCAAGTAATGGGATAATAGATATGTACCACCATGTCTGGCCTCATTTTGAAATGTTAGTATTTGTATCAGTATTGGGAATGGCCTAGGAAAATTTGAGAAAGCTATGATTATTAATATATTTCAAAAATTGGGTGAGGGGCAAATATGTGCAAGGACTTGGTTTCTTCCTAAAAGCAGGCAACTATTCCAATGTAAATTAACCTAGCTAAAAGCAATTAAGAAGTCAATAGGAGAGGAGAACTAGGCCTTTCTCTAAAGACAGATCTACATGATTGGATAAGCTAGCTAAGATGGTAGGAGGGTTGACCTTCATGAAAGGAAACACCTTGCTACACCTGGCTGGGGGAGGTACCTTACAGGGCCACGTCAGAATTACGTAAACAAGCTGGGCGTGGTGGTGCATGCTTGTAATTCCTGTGCTTGGGAGGCTGAGACAGGAGGATTGCATGGGTTTGAAGCCAGCCTCAGTTACTTAGTGAGGCTTTCAGCAACTTAGTGAGACCCTGTTTTCAAATAAAATATAAAAAAGGGTCTGGGAGTATAGCCCGGAGGTAGAAAGCCTCTGGGTTCCACCCCCAGTACCACCAAAAAAAAAAAAAAAAAAAAAGAAAAGAAAAGAATTACGTAAACAAGATGGAGGTCATGGGTATAAAAATTCCAGTCCATGTGCTGTATCTGGGGGGAGTGGTGAGTTGGCGTGGGCCACCCTTCCCCCTCATGCCATTTTGGCATGGGGCTATAACTATTTTCTGTATTTCTATTTTCTGTATTTCTATCTTTTTAATAAACTTCTTTAAATCTTCAGCAACTGTCCAAGCTATGCATATTTATTCTTAGCTTAGGACAAGAACCCATTTTTTTTTTTTTGTTTTTGGTCATTTTGGGTTTTGTTATGGGTTGGGGGAAGGTGTGTCCGGGAGCCTCTGCGAGGTTCCTGGGGAACAGTTTCCTCACAACCATATTCTCCCAATCCATAACAGTAATCTTAAAAGTTGAACTAAACAAAATGTTCTGGATCATTTGAACTATATGCAGGAAGACAAAGAGGACATATATTCACAAGTTCTCACTGTGGATGGAGAACTGCTCATAGTTCCAGGGTCATCTATAGTTAAGAGTAGTAAATTTCATTAAATGCCTGAAAATTTGGGAGAAGAATCCCCCTTATTAGTTGTAGTTTATGGTTTTTATGATTTTTCTTTTCCCCAGAGGTGTGTGTGTGTGTGTGTGTGTGTGTGTGTGTGTGTGTGTGTGTGTGTGTGTGTGGTGTGTGGTGTGTGGTGTGTGTGTGTGTGTGTGTGTGTGTGTGTGTGTGTGTGTGTGTGTGTGTGAAATGCTAGGGTAAAAGGGATAGTCAACTGGAGAAGAGTGCAAGTGCCTCTCCAATCTTTGGGCAAGATGGTCAGGAATTCATTTCCCTGCAATACCACTAGATATCAGTTTATGGATTGTTAAGAGTGGAGAAATTGGCTGGATGAGGTGGCACATGCTTCTAATCTCAGCTTTCGGGAAACTCAGACAGGAGGACTCTGGTTTGTGGACAGCCTCAGCTACTTAAGGAGGTCTTTTGTAATTCAGTAAGACCCTGTTTAAAAAAAAAAAGCTGGGGTTGTTGCTTGAAGGTAGAATGCCACTGGGTTCTATCCCCAGTGCTGGGGGTGAGGGAGAGCGGAGAAACTGGCCTGTTGAGATAAAATTAATGTGTGGTGTACCTGAACCAATTGTCCAGAAAATCTGTATAATGCCCCCACCCCACCTAGAGAGGCAGAAAGTATAGTTTATATTCCTGGGGTCTTGGATTTACATAGTATCCTCAGAAGGTACCCAAACTTTAGGGAAGAGACATAAAAATCAATTACAACTCTCTTTTCCCCAGGCAGTTTCATCTTGGAACAAAGCCAACATGCTAGACATTCCAACTGAGACTGTTTTTCATCTCAGTGAGAAGGGAAGCACTTGGACCTCAGGGAGGTTAACTGTTCCAACAGAACAATTGCTATTATTTAAGGTATGGATAGAATATTTGATTCATTTCTTTACCCAAGCATTAGTCTCATCAAATTCTCCCTTGATTTCTAGTTTCTTTAACACAAGTAGTATTTCAAGGGGCTGTTAAGATCTATGCTTAGTTCATTCATAAGGATTGGATCAGGAGGTGTTGTATAGCCTTTTTTTTTTTTTTTTTTTTTTTTTTTTGGTGGTACTGGGGTTCCTGGAAACCCTTATCCAGGCTACACTCTTAGACCTATTTTATATTGTTCTATTTGGAAACAGGGTCTCTCTTAAGCTAGCATAGCTGGCTTCAAACATGAGCTATCCTCCTGTCTCTGCTTCCCAAGCATGGGGATTATAAGCCCGTACCACCATGCCCGGCTATAGAGCCTTTTTAATAATCTTAAGGTGAAGTGGCTTAGGGGATCATGGCCACAAGTTCTCATTATAGGTGGAGAACTGCTCATAGTTCTGGTTGTACCAGTATTGGGAAGAGGTTTCAAAATGTATTAATGTACCAGTATTGGGAAAGATTTCCAATTTTAAAATATATCTGTGGTTTGTGGTAGTGAGGAAAGCCAGGAGCTATGCAGATAGGGCCGGCAGATTTCTTTATGGATAATTAGAATAAATTAAGAATAGAGGAAGCCTAGGGTTTTTTACATTTCTAAAGAGAGGCAAAGTTCCTCAAGGATATGAGGAAATCCCAGATTCCAGAGAATCAACACATTTTGGAGTGTAACATAAGGTGTGGGAGTCTGTGCCAGAGACAGAGCTGCCCCTCTTCTCCCCTCCCCTCAAACCCCCATCCCAGAAAGGGCAGAACTGGCTGGGTGGAGACAGAGCAGGACACCTGGGCTAGAGATGGGGCAGCACATCTACATATCAAAGGACCTGCCGCAGATCGGGTCAGGCTGGCTATAAGAATGGTCCATGTGTTTTGTACTTCAGTGAATTCGCTCGAACCACCCCCTCGTGTTATAACATGGGGCTGTAACTGTCTTCTCTATTTCTATCTTTTAAATAAACTCCTTTAAATCTTCATCAAGAGTCTGGGCTATTGAATACTTATCCTTAGCTTAAGACAAGAACCCACACCTTTTTATCTTTTTCTTTCTTGATAATATTTTTGGGGAATTATTCCTAGGGGTCTAACAAAGATCCCTGGGGACAGTTCCCCCAGACGGTAACCTCACCCCCAAACTGTAACACTGGTGTCATCTATAGTTAAGAGTAGTGAATTGCTTCAGAATGTTTAAAGATTTGGGAGAACCTGGGCATGGTGGTGCACACTTGTAATCCCAGCATTTGGGAGGCTGGGACCGGAGGATCGTGGTTTGAGGTCAGCCTCAGCTACTTAGTGAGGTTCTTTGCAACTTAGTGAGACCCTGTTTAAAAATAAAGTATGAAAAATAGGGCTGGGGGTGTAGCTCAGAGGTAGATTGCCCCTGAGTTCCATCTCCAGTACCACAAAAAAAAAAAAAAAAAAAAAAAAAGAAAAAAGAAAAAGAAAAAGAAAAAGAAAAAAAAAAAGGTTTGGGAGAAGAATCCCCTGTAATAGTTATATTTTATTTTAAATTTTCTGTAATTTTTATTCTGTCCCCAATCAGAAGAAGCCCAATATTGATACTGGGTGGCCTACCAACCATCCCAATTAGGATAGGAATTTAAAAATCTAGTTAGGTCCTTCAGAAGGGCTAGATTCAGACATGTATATATCCCAGAATTTTGTAATTATTGGTTAAATCTCCACAGGGAAAGACTAAGCAGGTGTTAAACTTTAGGGTCAGTAGTATTCTACTAGATGTAATGATAATGGCCAGTTTTACTGTATATTGCACCCATACCCAGCCAGGAGCCTTCCTAAACCTGTTTCTGTTTAAATCAAGCAAGATAGTAATATCAAATCTCTTTAAGGTCAACTTGGTGGCATTTGTACCCATCATGGCAACCTATCATTTCTTGTTCTTGGTGTGAACAGCTGTTTCAGTTGTAAGAAACACCTGGTATGGGCCTTCCCAAGTTGGCGCAAACTTGTTTACTTTTCAAGTCTTTATTGTTTACTTTTCAGTCTCCAGGCTCATGGTGGTGAGATGGAAACTCAAGGGAAGGAGTTGGGCCCAAACTCCTTTTACTCTAAGGGTGTAAGAGACATCTTAGCTATTTTATTTTTATTTTTTAATTTACTTATTTATATTTAATTTTTGCAGGTGTGGGGATGGAACTCAGGGGCATTTGACCTCCAAGCTACACACCCAGTCCTATTTTTTTATGCCTTATTTTGAAAGGGTCTCACTGAATTGCCAAGAGCTTCACTAAGTAGCTGAGACTGGCCTTGAACCGTTATCCTTTGGTCTCAGCCTCCCAAATGCTGGGATTACAAGTGTGCGCCACCACACCTGGCCCCACTTCACATTTATCAAGGACTCTTCATAGGACTCTATCTCATAAAAGAGCTGCTTCTTTCCCTATACCTCATCAAAGGTAATGAGGAGTATGATCTTTTCTCCCTTCTTTAAGGGCCAGACATTCTCTTCTAAAATGGCCTTCTTTCCATATGAATAATATATTTTTCCCTTTCTCTTTAATTGGTCCCTGAGTCCCTCTTCCTTTTAGAAGTCCTCGGATTGAGGAACTTTATTCCCAGTTTTTATGGCCAGTTGTTCTTTGAGCAGGGTGACCTGTTATATAATGAAGAGCAGTTTTCCTTTTTCTATCTAATTTTTTTATGAGTGCTCATTTATCTATAGTTGATATGTAATCCTTATTTTACCTGAATATTGGTCAAAAGATGGCCAGTCATGATAAGAGTTACTGGATCCAGATGAATCAGCAATATTGAATCATCCTTTGTTTTTTTGGTCCTAAATCCATGGATTATGTCTCTAATATTTTAACATTAGGCCTAAGGGACTATCAGAAGAAAATTTGTCCTTAGTCTTGTTATTTTAGGTACCTTTCTTTTCTATTCTGGTAGAAGCTCAACCCTACTTTATTTTACTTTTTATTTTTGCAGTACTGGGGATGGAACTCAGGGGCATTCTACCTCCAAGCTATACCCTCAGCTCTATTTTTAATTTTAATTTTAATTTATTTTTTAAATTAATTAATTAATTTTTTAAATTGGTACATTGTAGTCATATATCAATCACATTGGAGTACAAGACTTGAGAGGATATACAAGCACACATCATCCAATTAGCCCTCATCCAGCCCCCATCCCATTCCCTCCCCCTCCCTTGATCCCATGCTTGTTTGGTGATTAACTTTGATACATTTGTTTATGTACCTCCTGCATTTTAAAGAGGCTCCATCCTCCCCTATTCCATACCCTCTGATTGGTCACCTTAGTTGCTTCACTATAGGGCCCTTTCTACAGCTCGACCTCTTCCTGTTGCCCCTTTCCTCCTAGTTATTGCTGATTAGGGGAAGTGTCTGATTTATATTTTTTGTGATATTTCTCTGTGCATGCTGCGCTGCAAGTACCGATCCCATTCTTGACGGCTCCAGTAGTGGCCTGGCTACCCGGTGGACAGATCCAGACCTCGCTGGCTCAAGCAGCGGCCTTGCCTCATGGGAGGCCTCGCTTCTGGTCTCGCTGGCCCCCACACCAGCCTAACCCCTCAGCTGGCTTTGATCCCGGCCTCGGAGGCCGCAGTAGTGGCCTTGCCTCACGGCAGGCTCTGATGCTGGCCTCTCTGGCCCCAGCTCCAGCCTAACCCCTTGGCAGGCTCCAATCCTGGCTTCAGAGGCCCCAGTACTGGCCTTGCCTCATGGCAGGCTCTGATCCCAGCCTCCGAGGCCCCAGCACCAGCCTTTCTATTTTTTATTTTTTATTTTGAAACAGAGTCTCACTGAGTTGCAAAGGGCCTCACTACATAGCTGAGGCTGTCCATGAACCTCCTGTTTCAGCCTCCTGAATGCTGGGATTATAAATGTGCACCACCACACCCAACTCCCAGCTATGTTTTTTATTCTTCATTTTGAAACAGTATCTCACTAAGTTGCAGAGGCCCTCACAAGTAGCTGAGGCTGGCCATGAACCTGAGATCTTCCTGTCTCAGCCTCCGAAGTATTGGAATTATAAGCATGTACCACCATGCCCAGCTCAATCCTCATTTCTTAGGTTCAAATTGCTTCCTCCATCTCTCTAGGTCCTGTGGATTGGAAGTCTGCTCTTGCTTGGCATCTTGAGACACCTCTGAATCCTGATGATAATACTTCTTCCCTCATTTTGAGGCCACCACAAATGGGCAGCAGGAACCATCTTCTATGGAGAAGAGTCCTCTTAGCAATGTTCCTGTTGCATCCCAATTATGGGGAATGTGCTGGGAAAAACACTTCATATTTACTTAGCATGGCAATTTTTTTTACTTTTTGCAAAAAGAATGTGTCACCAACAAATGTATTGTAAGCAAGCTTACTGATTAGGAAGTCTGCCTAGATTTTAATCCCTAATGTAAATGTAAATGCACCATACTCTTGTTAGTGGGAGAATAGTTTTACAGTCTTATGAACTTGGTTAATTTGTTTAGAGTAGAATATTGGGGTAAAGGTATTTGCAGTTTTCTTTCTTTTTTTTTTTTGTGGTTCTGGATATGGAACCCAGAAGCATTAGACCTCCGAGCCCTACTTTTTTTTCTTTATTTTGAAACAGGGTATCACTAAGTTGTGGAGGGCCTCACTAAGTAGCTGAGGCTGTACACAAACCACATTCTGCCAGTCTCAGCCTCCTGAATGCTGGGATTATAAGTGTGTGCCACCAAGTCCGGCTTGCAGTTTTCAGGAAATGAAAACTTACAAAGAAACAGGATCTTATACAAGGTTATAAAATAGGGGTTATAAAATGGAATCACTTTAAGCTAATTCTTCTATATAAAAGACTTCATGTAGTTACTATCCTAAAATAATACCCCCTAAGGAAAACTTTATTCTACTGAGAAGTTAATCCAACTGAAATCAATGAACATTCAATTTTCTTTGAAAATTTACCAATGAATAAAATGAAGTATATGAGAAAGACACTCCTGATATCTCTAAAAGGGAATAAGATCTAATTGTTTGTGTAAATATTTTATACATGCTTATTTTACCTAATTAAAAATGCACTGTTAGCTGGGCCTGGTGGCGCATGCTTGCAATCCCAGTACTTGGAAGGCTGGCACCAAAGGATCTTACAGGTTCAAGGCCAGCCTCAGCTACTTAGGCTATGAGTAACTTATTGAGACCCTGTTTCCAAATAAAAAAATATAAATATAGGTCTGGGAGTGTACCTAGAGGTAGGAAGCCCCTGGGTTCCATCAACCAAAAAACAAAAACAACAAAAACAACAAAAACAAAAACAACAAAAAACCCCAGCACCATTTGAAGATCTCTTATGCTCATCTTCCTCTTTTCATCTCCTTGGATCTCTCCACTTTGAAATACTAACTATATTCTTCCTTCTCTACATCTCATACTACTTTCAAAATCACTTGCCTAGAAAGCTGTCTTCTGTGTTCCCCTCCAGTTTCTTGCAGGACTTAAAGGATTAGAATGATCCAGACAAATCAAGATTCAGGAACTGATCAGATGTTATAATTTTATGCCATTTCATACTAATGTTAATTGTATGTTAGTCAATATGTGCCACACTATTTTAAGAAATTCACAGATATATTTACTCAATAAGGATGAATATCTGAATGGTAACGGGTTTGTGGGTACTTAAAATGCAAAAAGTAGGCTTTTGTAACATCAGGTCACAGATATATCCACTCACAAAGATATATGTGAACCTTTGGACTGGCCAAATTTTAATTCTCTAGCTTTTGTAAATTATTTATTTAGTTTTGTTTTAGGGACTGGGGATTAAGTGCAGGAAAATTCTATCTCCCAGCCACACACTTCAGCTTTTTTTATTTTTTACTTTTAAACATGGTCTTACAAAATTGTTTAGGCTGGCCTTGAACCTACTGATCCTTTTGTGTCAGCCTCCTAAGTACAAGATTGCAATTGTATACCACCACATCCTGCATGTAAATCATTTGCAAAATTCTTCTTCTATATTACATAGGGATTGAGACAACTACCAATCTCTTTATTGTAAAACAGCTCAATTCTTGTTGTACTGATTACATTTTTTGTTGAGCATACTATACCAGGTGTGTGTGTGTGTGTGTGTGTGTGTGTGTGTGTGTGTGTGTGTGTTCGTGTGTGTGTTTTACTGGGCATTGAAGCAGAGGCATTAAAGAATGCCTTCAAAGCTACACACAGCCCTATTTTCTTTTTGAAATAGGGCCTTGCTAAGATGCTGAGGTTGGCCTTGAACATGAAATTCTCCAGTCTCAGCCTTCCAAATTTAAAGCCACCATACTTTAATACAGCCTCATGCTTGGATATAGCATGAATGTAGCAGAAAAACAAGTAGGGACAACAGAGTAGTCTTAGTTGGTAGAAGTGTGATAGCAAACTCACTCCTCCAAGCCATTATATAGCCACATCAGTCCATTAATTTTTCTTGACACAAACACCGAAAGTTAAAAGTTTCTTCTGTATGTATGTATAGCTTCATTCAATTTTGTGGTAGTGTATAAATTATTTTATTTATTTATTTACGGGTCTGGGGATGGAACCCAGGGTCATTCGACCTCTGAGCTACACCCCCTGCCCTATTTTTTATTCTTTGTTTTGAAACCGGGTCTCACTGAGTTGCAGAGGACCTCACTAAGTAGCTGAGTCTGTCCGTGAACCAGGATCCTCTGGTCTCAGCCTCCCAAATGCTGGGATTACAAGCGTGTGCCACCACGCCCGGCTAGTTAGTAATTTATAAAGTGAAAATCTCTCCTAGAATTAAAATTTTTATAGGGAAATGACCTCTTCCTCGATTTTATTTTATCTTGGAAATACTGGGATTGGACACAGGTCTTCTTAAATTGTTGAACTGGTCTTTAGCCTACAAGCTTCCTATGTACTGGCACTACAAACGTGTTTTCCCAAGCCCGGCTCTTTTTCTCTTCTCATTTGTTAGCTAGCTGGGGGTCGAGAGGTTTCATAACTTCCCTACAATCGCATGGTGTAAAATGGGTACTTTTACATGGCCCTTGATTGTGGAACTATTAATACCCTGTTTACTGGCTGAGCATCCACCAGGTGGCGCTGCTTTCCTCCTAATTGAGTCACACAAGGACTGTTACGTCATGCATAATTTATGAGCGGGTGTGGCTAATCTGCATCCTGGTTCTTGGCTAAGCAAACGTTTTCAGTGTTTCACGCGGCGGTCGCCATTTTGTTCTCGTTGTCAAGGTGAACGAGGTATTTTCTTTAGAAGGGCAGATACAACAGACCAGGGAGGGGGGATGCGGAGGCTTTAACGGTTCGAGGTCCATTCTTCAGGGAGGAGGAAGTAGAAAAAGGGTGGGAGCGCAGCTTGACCTCGGCTTCTTTAGCGGCGACCGACCCCAGAACTGACTTTGGTAACAAACGGCCCTTTTTGGCTCCTAGCACCTGGTGAAGGCGTAGAGAGGTGGTGAAGGAGTTGGGTCAGCGCAGAATTGGGCTGTTGTTGGGGCACACCAGTAACTGAGACACGAGTTGGGATTGGGGGGGAGGCGGGGTGGATTCTGGAGCTTAATTTCTTTTTAGCCCGAGTTTTAGCCGTTATATTTGGGACACCGGATATGTCGGATTTCGCGGTTTCATTATTTGGCGGGGGATTGGAGGGGGGCAGTGCAAAGGGATTGAATTCGATTTGTCCATGCTAGGATCTCAGTGCCTCTCAGTTTCACACTTAATAGTCGCCAGGAGATTTTTCACCAGTTTCAGTTTTACTAATCACCACCAAAGTTGTCTTTAAAGATTCTCCTAACATACATGGAGGCTGAAACAGGTAGATCACAAGTTCCAAAACATTTCAGAATAAAACTAAAGGTTTGGGGTGTATTTCGGAGATAAATGACCTTAGATTCAATTCCCATCATCACAAAATATTCTGACATTTTCTATCAGGCATCACCCCTTTTTCCTAGTTTCCCTCATAGCAACCTTCAGAGTTAAAAAAAAAGGACCATTAGGGGCTGGAAGAACTCATATTGTACATCCCCTGCCCTATTTTTTATTCTTTGTTTTGAAACCGGTCTCACTGAGTTGCAAAGGGCCTCACTAAGTAGCTGAGGCTGTCTGTGAACCCAGATCCTCACTAAGTAGTTGAGGCTGTCTGTGAACTTAGATCCTCCTGTCTCAGCCTCCCAAATGCTGGGATTACAAGCTTGCACCACAATGCCTGACTTAATCTCTTTAAAATAGGGCTACTAGCACTAAAGTTCTCCCCTGTCTTAGAATTATATTAACAGAAAAAGCCAATTCCTATGTGCCTCATCTCTCCAGATGTCCAGCTCAGTTTTGTCCAAGAAGTGTCCAGTGCTTGGTCCCAATTAGAGCTGGGTTCTAACTGCTTCCTACATACTATAAGGTTTGAAGTGCCTACAGGACCAACGTGAGTAGCTACCCAGATACAGCAGGTGGGATAGTAGATTGGTTCATAGGGAAGTACCTCTGTTTAGTTTATCACACCTGAACCTATTTTCCCTTCTCTCCCTAGGGAATGCCGAAAACCAGTGAAACAAACATAGATGAAGGTCTTTATTCCCGTCAACTGTGAGTAGGGGCAAGGCTAGGTATGAAAAGTAGGAGTCACAGAGTAGATTGGGTTGGGCCAAGTCCTGATATGAGGTCTCTCCCTGATAGGTATGTGTTGGGTCATGAAGCAATGAAACATCTCCAGACATCCAGTGTTTTGATATCAGGCCTGAAAGGCCTGGGTGTGGAAATTGCCAAAAATATTATACTTGGTGGTGTTAAGGCTGTCACTCTTCATGACCAGGGCACTGCCCAGTGGAGTGACCTCTCCTCCCAGGTAACTTTCTGGCTACCTTCCCCTTGTCAAGGAACCAACTTTGGATTCTATATTTCAGTTCTTCTTGTTCCCTTTATAGTTCTACCTGCGAGAGGAGGATATTGGTAAAAATCGAGCTGAAGTATCACAACCCCGCCTTGCTGAACTCAATAGCTATGTACCTGTTAGCACCTACACTGGACCCCTTGTTAAGGACTTCCTCAGTGGTTTCCAGGTACCTTGGAGGATTGCCTTTTTATAATTTTTACATATATATCTCTTGCTTGTTTGTTAAATATTAAGTGTTTTTGCTTAGTGTGTCAGGTTTTGTGTAGGAAGGCTAGGGCATATAGATGGGAAGTTTAGACCTGTTCTTGGGGGACTAATGGTTTTCAAAAGGAAAGATGTGGCCATACATTTTGATGTGATAGTTTACGAACATTGAATTCTGGAGCTGACTAGCCTTTGTGTGTAAGTCAGGATTCTTAAAGTTGTATGAGCAGTAACAAGTCATTTAATCTTCTCTGCCTTAGTTTTTTCTTGTCTATAGAACAAGATCAATAGCACTGTTCACTTTACAGTTTTTTTTTGTGTTAAGCTTACAGTAGCAGCTGGTATATGGTTTTTGTTATATATGTCAAGTAAGAAGAGCTATGGGTGCTAATACACTGTTATAAGTTGTCCCAGAGGACTAGAGTACTAGAGCTTCTGATACAGAAGTAAAAATACATCTTAGTAGATAAGGAAGGGAATTACTACAGAAATCCCACAGTTTATAGGTAAACGCATTTTTTTTGAGAATTGGAATACTTAGATGTGGTGGAAATAACAGACTTTGGAGCAAGGTATTACTATTTTTTTGTCTTGAGGCACAGCTGGATTATAGCCAGACTGCAACAATTCATACTTGTTAAATAAATTTTCTGATCTTTGAACATTTTTGTTCTTTTAAACTTAGTCTCTTCATCATGAGTCTGACATACTTTACTGATATTTGTTTAAGAGGGCTAAACCAGCAGAACCTGTATTTTAATTTCTACCCTTCATCAACCTTTTTTCTTCATTTTTTTACTCCCTTTCACCTTTGCCTTTTTTTTTTTTACTCCCTTTAACCTTGCTCTTTATAGGTGGTGGTTCTTACCAACACTTCTTTGGAGTACCAGCTGCAGGTGGGTGAAGTCTGTCATAGCCACGGAATTAAACTGGTGGTGGCAGATACTCGAGGCCTTTTTGGGTGAGTACCTAAATGTTCCTTCTCCAACCCCTGCCAAATCCAGTCCATGAGGCTCCCAGTCCAATGAAAACCTCAGACTGCCAGGTTTTTATTTTTGCATGTTAACTCTCCCTGTGAGGCATGAGCACCATCTGATTCTGCCCAGTGATGGGGCTGGGTTTGCTTGGCAAGTAATTACTACTTTGAGGAAGTATGGAGAAGTGTGTGTGTGTATATATGTATCAGTCCTGTTGTCTCCCTCTGCAGGCAACTCTTCTGTGATTTTGGAGAGGAAATGATTCTCATAGATTCCAATGGTGAACAGCCACTCAGTGCTATGGTGTCCATGGTCACCAAGGTAAGGAAGATAGCTCCTAAAGTTCTGGTAGGGAGGTGTTCAGCAACCATTCTTCCTGTGTGCTGGCAACCTGAGCAAACTAACATTTAAATCCTGTTCCTTATTCACTTAGGATAACCCTGGAGTTGTCACCTGCCTGGATGAGACACGGCATGGATTTATGAGCGGTGACTTTGTCTCCTTCACAGAGGTTCAGGGGATGAGTGAACTCAATGGCACTCAACCTATAGAGATCAGAGTGTTAGGTATGCCAAGGCAAAGAGAAAGTTGTCTCTGTGATGTGAGTTGTCTGGAGTCCAAGAAGGGACATATCTCTAATTTGAAGATAGATACATCTCTGGATTCTGAGCTGGGATTTAGAAGAGATGTGTGCATGGGATTCAAATGAATGAAGAGTGGTAAATTAGCTAGATGTAGAAGAATTTTATGTCATTCCTGTTTTACATTTTTCTTTTATTATTGAATAGCTTCGCCTCTTTTTAAAAATTTTGCTATAAAGTATGTCTTTAGTTCTTGGTATAATCTGAGTAATGTTTCACATATCCAAGAACCTCAAAATATTTCTACTTTTTATTCACTGTTTACTGTTACATATTTTGTTTTATAGATAAAATATTGTGTTGTAAATTTTCATTGTGCTTTTAATATCTAAAAAATGATTTAAAGAGTTAAAAAATTTTTATTGATAGCCCACCATTTCCAGGGTTCTTCCCTTTTTATGATAAACCATATATATATATATATATATATATATATATATATATATATATTTTTTTTTTTTTTTTTTTTTTTGGTGGTACTGGGGATGGAACCCAGAGGCTTTCTACCTCCGGGCTATACTCCCAGACCTTTTTGTAAAATATTTTTTTATTTGGAAACAGGGTCTCACTAAGCCGCTGAGAGGCTCGCTAAGTAGCTGACACTGGCTTTGAACCTGTGTGATCCTCCTGTTTCAGCCTATCAAGTGTGGGGATTATAAGTGTGTGCCACCATGCCTAGCAACCAGATTTATTTTTAATTTTTCTTCTGCCCTGAGGATGCCTTCTAATTTTTTTTTTTTTTTTTTTTTTTTTTTTTTTTTTGCGGGTCTGGGATGGAACCCAGGGGCATTTGACCTCTGAGCTACACCCCCTGCCCTATTTTTTATTCTTTATTTTGAAACCAGGTCTTACTAAGTTGCAGAGGGCCTCACTAAGTAGCTGAGGCTGTCTGTGAACTGTGATCCTCTGGTCTCAGCTTCCTGAATGCTGGGATTACAAGTGTGCCACCACGCCTGGCTTTAATATTTGTTATAATATAGGTCTGTTGCTTTTTTCCCTGTAGTGCTGGAATGGAACCCAGTAGTATTTTATCTCTAAGCTACTCCAGCTCTATTTTTAATTCTTTATTTTATTTTATTTTATTTTATATATTTTGGTGGTACTTCTACCTTCGGGCTATACTCCCAGACCTTTTTTATATTTTATTTGGAAACAGGGTCTCACTAAGTTGCTGAGAGCCTCACTAAGTAGCTGAGGCTGGCTTCAAACCTGCGCGATCCTCCTGTCTCCGCCTCCCAAGCGCGGGGATTACAAGCCTGCGCCACCACGCCCGGCTTTAATTCTTTATTTTGAAACAGGGTCTCACTAAATTGTGGAGGGCTTAAGTAGATGAGGCTCACTAAGTTGTGGAGGGCTTAAGTAGATGAGGCTAACCATTAATCCTGATTCTCCTGTTGCAGCCTCTTAAGTACTGGGATTACAAGCATGCATCACCGTGCCCGACTTTCTCTTAGCTTTTAATATGTGAAAAGTGTATTTAATACTTAGTGTATTTTTGAAATAATTTTGTTTTGATTATAAAATTCTTGTTTTCTTACATTGTCTTAAAAAGGGCTGTTTAGTTTTGCTTGTTTTCTACAAGAAGTTGTACTGTCATTCATATATTTGCTTCTCTGCATGCAATCATATTTTTCTGTCACTATTTTTATTTTACTTATTTTTTGTGGTACTGGGGATGGGAACCAGGGACAGTCTACCTCTGAGTTACACTTCCAACCATATTTTATATTCTTTATTTTGAAACAGGGTCTCCCTCCGTTGTGGAGGGCTTTACTCAGTAGCTGAGGCTGGCTATGAAACTGTGATTCTCCTTTCTTAGGCTCCTGAGTACCTGGCTTCTATCATTAATTTTAAACAGTGTCATTGTGGTATACCATTTTCTACATTTGTCTTCTATTTGGGTTTACTGAATTTATTTCACTTGTGAATTTATAGTTTATCACATTTGGGTAAAATTTATAGGTGTGTTAAATTATTTGCCATATTTATTTTTCAAAGTATCATTTTCTTGCCTTCACACAGTCATTACTTTATAAGATATTATTCAGAATGTATACTATTTATTAAGACACTAGTTCATTTTTTAGTTGTGCCTTATTTTCTTTTTCCTTTTTTAATGTATTTTGGATTTTGTTAAATTTAATCTTTTTTGTAAGAGTATAAATCTGTTAACCCCATTTAGTGTGTAAAGTTAATAAGGAAAAAAATATATATATTCTATATATATGTATATTTTGTGGTACTGGGGTTGGAACCCAGGGGCATTTCTACCTCCGGGATAGACTCCCAGACTTATTTTATACTTTATTTGGAAAACAGGGTCTCACTAAGTTGCTGAGAACCTCACTCAGTAGCTGAGGCTGGCTTCAAACCTATGCGATCCTCTTGTCTCAGCCTCCCAAGCACTGAGGATTACAAGTGTGCACCACCACGCCTGGCTTTATAGGAAAAGAATATTAAAAACAACTTGTAAGCCGGGCTTACAAGGATCAGGCAGGTTTGAAGCCAGCCTTGCTGGCTTAAGAGGCCCTGTTTCCATATACAAATATAAAAATAGGTCTGGGAGTGAAGCCCGAAAGTAGAAGGGTTTTCAGGAACCCTAGTACTACAAAAAATAAAATAAAATAAAATAAAATAAAATAAAATAAAAACAACTTGTAAATATTCTGTAAGCTGGGCGTGGTGGCGCGCTTGTAATCCCAGCATTTGGGAGGCTGAGACCGGAGGTTCGCGGTTCACGGACAGCCTCAGCTACTTAGTGAGGCCCTCTGCAACTCAGTGAGATCCAGTTTCAAAATAAAAAAATAGGGCAGAGGGTGTAGCTCAGAGGTTGAATGCCCCTGGGTTCCACCCCCAAACCCCCAGACCCGCAAGACCCGCACCCCCAGACTCCCAGACCTGCAAAAAAAAAAAAAAAAAAAAAAAATATATATATATATATATATATATACTGTATATATATATATATATATATACTGTATATGTATATATTCTGTAGTTAAAGAATTTGTAGATAATTATGATCATGTTGAGAGACTTGAGAGATATAAAGTGATACAAGTGAAAAATATACATGGTCCAATATAGTGGAGGTATGTAAAGTAAAGGTATGAAACCAAAAAAGCTTTTAAGGAAATAATAGTTCTTTGCTACGTGTGGTGGTACACACTTGTAATCCCAGCTCTTAGGAGGCTGGCATACTTGAGTTTTAAAAAATACTTTAAAGTGTTTGTGTGTGTTACTGGAGATTGAACCTAGGTGTCCTGGTCTCTTTCAACCTTCAGGTTAGTCTCCACCTAGGATTAGCTATCCTTTAATCTTTTTTTTCCTATTTTCTTTTTTTTTTTTTTTTTGTAATTCAACTCCGGGGCATTCTACTTCTGAGCTACACTCTAGCTGTATTTTATTTTTTATTTTGAGACGGACTCACCAAGTTGTGGAGGGTCTCATTAGGTTGCTGAGGCTGACTTCAAACCTTGGACCCTCCTGGCTCAGCCTCCCAAATATTGGGATTACAGGTGTGAACCACCACACCTGGCTTTTTTCTATGGGTCCAGAATAAGCTAAGTAATCAGAAATCTTACTTGTTGATTGCCTCCCATATCTGAAACCTGCTTTAATTTTGTTTAGTTTCTTTTTTCTTTTTTTTTTTTTTGTGGTACTGGGGATGGAACTCAGGCATTTTACCTCCAAGCTACATCCCCTGCACTATTTTTTTATTCTTTATTTGGAAACAGGGTCTCACTGAGTTGCAAAGGTCCTCACTAAGTAGCTGAGGCTGTCCACAAACTGTGATCCTCCTGTCTCAGCCTCCCAAATGCTCGGATTTCAAGTGTGTACCACCCGGCCTGGCACTTTTTTAGTTTCTTAATTGCCATCTTTGAAAGAGATATGTGGCCAGAAGTGGAAGTCCTAAGTCAGCGTCAACTCTGTCTCTGTTGTTTGAAATAAACCAGCGGCCAAGAGCCAGTGTCATCTTACTGTCTGAGCTTAGTTTGGGAATTTGGTCTGATCTAAGCCTTGGGATTAGAGAGGAGGCTGGGTTTTCTAGGATCTGAATGGAAGTGTGATGGTAGGGGTAAAGGAGAGAGATGTCTCTGATTTTATTGTGCATGTCTAAAAATATAGGGTAGGAGTAGACATACTGTGCATGGATCTAAGTAAAAAATAGGGTAGGAGTAGACATTTCTCAGAAGTATTGAGTTTCCATTGAAGGGTCTGATCAGTTTTCTGGGTCAGATTGAACGTTGTTTTCTCCACCGACCTGGGCAAAAGAACAAAGGTCCTATGTTGTCAAATTTGGAGGGGAGCTTGAACACAGAAGGTTGTCAAGGGGAGCACTTAGACCTGATCAGGGTCCTCGTGAAGTAGATCTGGGGTATAAAGGAGAGGGTACCTATGTCTGAAGCAGAGCTTGTGAATAGATGACCAATGTCTGAACCAGGATAGCGTGGCATTTAAATTCTCATTTCAGTGGTGCTGTCTATCTTGGGAGATGGGAGGGACACTCAGTGGACTTACAGATTGCCTCCCAATGTTATCTCCTAGGTCCCTATACCTTTAGTATCTGTGATACCTCCAGCTTCTCTGACTACATCTGTGGAGGCATTGTCAGTCAAGTCAAAGTATCAAAGAAGATTAGTTTTGTGAGTATGGAGGGGTGTGTGAATGGGAGAGCAGACTGTGGTATTTTAGGTATTTCTAGGTTTTTTACACCTCTGGTTTTGATATCTCCTTTTCCACAGAAATCCCTCCCAGCCTCATTGGCAGAGCCAGACTTTGTGATAACAGACTTTGCTAAGTATTCTCACCCTGCTCAGCTGCACATTGGCTTCCAGGCTCTACATCAGTTTTTTGTTCAATATAATCGGTCACCTCGGCCCCACAATGAGGTAAATGGGCAAGCCAGACCCATCATAACTATCGTTCTAGCTCTTCTCTTTTCTTATATCTACAGTGCTCTGATATGTTCTCTGTTGGTTTCTTCTGGCCCACTAGGAGGATGCAGCAGAGCTGGTGATCTTAGCACAAGCTGTGAATGCTCAGGCCCTTCCAGCAGTCCACCAGGACAACCTGGATGAAGACCTTATTCGGAAGCTGTCATATGTGGCTGCTGGGGACCTGGCACCCATAAATGCCTTCATTGGGGGCCTGGCTGCACAGGAGGTCATGAAGGTTAGGATGGTTCAGGAAGGGTATATTTTGGTTTATCTGAGTACCATCCTAACAGGCTGTTTTATCTGTGCCAAGTCCTCATTTGACTAGTGATAAACTTCTGTGTCTAGGCCTGTTCGGGGAAATTCATGCCCATCAAGCAGTGGCTGTACTTTGATGCTGTTGAGTGTCTCCCTGAGGACAAAGTTGCTTTCATGGAAGACAAGTGCCTCCCGGTATATAAGTAAGACCCCCTGGAAAGCATTAGAAGCAGCTATAGGGAATCTCTTCTCTAACTTGCTTTTCTCACTTGATTCAGTGTCAGAACCGTTATGATGGACAAGTGGCTGTATTTGGCTCAGAACTACAAGAAAAGATGGGCAAACAGAAGTATTTCATGGTGAATGATACTGTTGGACACCTATATTTCTCTCTCTCCTGCCCTCTGGCCACCTTTTCTAAGTCTGTTTCTGAATGGAGTGTCTTTCAGTTCTAAAAGCCTGACATCTCTATTTTCATATTCTGTATACTGAGGAAAAGTCTAATATGTATTCCTTTGTTTTCCTCCCTTAAATGCTTTCTTTCTGAGCTGACTATAATCTTATGGCCCTATAATTTATGACCCTGTATTTATATCACAATCTTGTTCTCTCTTAGTGTCTTCAGGGGGAGTGAGAACTGGTGGGTGGCCTTGGGTTCCTTCACTCTGATAAGACTCTTCATTCCTTTCAGGTGGGTGCAGGTGCCATTGGCTGTGAGCTGCTCAAGAACTTTGCTATGATTGGGCTAGGCTGTGGGGAGGATGGGGAAATAACAATTACAGATATGGACACCATTGAGAAGTCTAATCTGAACCGACAGTTTCTCTTTCGCCCGTGGGATATCACAGTGAGTAGGGGGTAGAATGAATTTCTCTCATGTTATTTTCTTGTTTCTAGTTTTAATAGTTTGTTTTTGTTTGTATAGGTTTTAACTTATTCTGATTTTTCTCTATCATTCAATATTCAACAAATCATTGAATACCTGTTATGTCCTGTCATTGATCATTTTCACAACTCTTCCCATACACTTTGTTTTTTCTGATTTTTGCTCATTGTAAATATGAGACCATGAAGCTGAATTATAAAGACATCTGGGAAGTTTTCTGTAAGAGTCGGTGTTATTTTTTCTCCTAAGAATCTGTCTTTTTTTTTTTTTTGAGGTATTGGAAATTGAATCCAGAGACATTTTTCTTCCTACACTTTCAGCCCTATTTTTATTTTTGTTTGAAAGGATCTTTCTAGGTTCCTGAGTCTCTTTAATTTGCTGAAGTTGGTCTCAAACCTGTGATCCTCCTTTCTCTTCCTTCCATTTGGTAGGATTACTGGTGTGTGCTACAATGCCTGGCCTCAGCCCTTTTAAAATTTTGTTTTGTTTTTGGAACAGGGTATTGCTAAGTTGCTGATAGTCTTACTAGTTGAGGCTGACCTTGAATCTGAGGATCTCTTGGCTTAGTCTCCAAAGTATTGGGATTATATGTATGTACCACCATATCCAGCTTTTGCATTCCTTTGATATACTTTTTACTTCACATTCTAGACTCTAGATCTTTGGAACATATAAGGTAACAACATTTTTTTGTCATTCTGTAATGAGAAGATGTAGAATACATGAGAAATTCTCAAAATGTGTTCTTTTGTTTTTTGGATTTATATAATGCTCATTGAGTCCACAATTCTACTAATTTTAAGAATACTTAGATATTTGCCTTTTTTCTTTAAATAAAAGTGAAAATTTTGCCGGGCATGGCATGGTGGTGCACGCGCGGCTGGCTTCGAACCTGCACGATCCTCCTGTCTCTGTCTCCCAAGCGGAGGGATAACAAGTGTGTGCCACCAGGCCTGGTTTATTCTTTATTTTGAAACAGAGTTTCACTGAGTTGCAAAGGGGCCTCACTAAGTAGCTGAGGCTGACTGCAAACTAATATCCTTTTGTTTTAGCCTCTCAAATGTTGGGATTATAAATGTGTATGAAGCAGGGTTTTACTAAGTTGCGGAGGGCCTCACAAAGTATCTGAGGCTGGCTGTGAGCCTGCATTTCTCTTGTCTCTGTACTGAGATTACAAGTGTGTGCCACCACACCAGGCTAGAGTATGCCTGTTAAACTAAAAATCTAAGTGTCTTTAGATAAATCAGTCTGTGAGTTAGCTCTGTAAAGATTTCTTGGGAAAATGCACAAAAACCATTTTTTTTTTCCACTTAGAAATTAAAGTCTGACACTGCTGCTGCTGCAGTGCGTCAAATAAATCCGCACATCATGGTGGTAAGTCACCAGAACCGTGTGGGCCCTGACACAGAGCATATTTATGATGATGACTTCTTTCAAAATCTGGATGGTGTGGCCAATGCCCTGGACAATGTGGATTCCCGTGAGTTTGGAAGCTGCTGAGGAAAAAGGCAGAGTTGTATATGTTGGGGGAAATTCTTATTTTCTTGTCATGTCCTAATGTTCCTCTCCAAGTTCTCATGCCATTCCTCTCCCTAAAGGCTTGTACATGGACCGCCGCTGTGTGTACTACCGCAAGCCTTTGCTGGAATCAGGCACACTGGGAACCAAGGGTAATGTGCAGGTGGTTATACCCTTCTTGACAGAGTCTTACAGTTCTAGCCAAGATCCTCCTGAGAAGTCCATTCCCATCTGCACACTGAAGAACTTTCCCAATGCCATTGAGCACACTCTGCAGGTGATCATCCATGTGGGAGTGGGAGGTGGAAGGGTTAGATAGCTGGGCGGCTTCTTGGTCATTAAACCTTTGTCATTCACGTACTGCCAACCCCATTACAGCATGCATCTTTTGTTTTGACTTCTCTCACTTTAAACCCTGCAGCCTGTTTTACAAATGATATTTTTCTTACTTTATAATTTTTATTTTGGAGAAAAATTATAAAGAATATAATTAAAACTGGGTGTGTTGGCATATACTTGTAATTTCAGTACTTGGGGCTAAGAGAAAAATCACAGATTCACAGCCAGCAATTTAGGCCCTTCACAACATAGACTCTGTTTAAAAAAAAAAAAAGAAAGAAAAAGAAAAAAGTGCCCCTGAGTTCAATCCCCAGTACTGCAAAAAAGAAAAACAAAACAAAAACAAACAAACAAAAACAACAAAAGCAAAAACAAAAAAAAGGTCTGGAAAATTTGAGAATTTTTTATATAAACAATATTTTTTACCAACTAAAATCAACTTGGTAGTATTATTTCTGAAAAGTTGCCTATACTGTTATTTACATAGTTAGATTCCTCTGTAAACCAAATGTATTTGAGCAAATGTATTGGTTCATCACAAATTTTTTTGTTTGTATAATGCATGTACATGTAAAATAGCATGTAGCATCATCTAGCTCATAAGTTTTTAAAGTCTTAAAGCAGGTGTTACCAAGAAGGCACTGAACAGATTGTAGATATAGAAAAGAATTCAAATTTGTCACTGCATCTTTTCCTTCCTTTTTCCTTTCTTTCTTCTTTCTTTCTTTCTTTCTTTCTTTCTTTCTTTTTCTTTCTTTCTCTTTCTTTCTTTCTTTCTTTCTTTCTTTCTTTCTTTCTTTCTTTCTTTCTTTCTTTCTTTCTTTCTTTCTTTCTTTCTTTCTTTCTTTTTTTGTGGTTCTGGGGATGGAACCCAGGGACTTTCTATCTCCGGGCTATGCTCTCAAACCTATTTATACTTTATTTGGAAACAGGGTCTCACTAACTTGCTGAGAGCCTTACTAAGTAGCTGAGACTGGCTTCAAACCTGTGAGATTTTTCTGTCTTAGCCTCCAAAGTGTGGGGATTATAAGCATGTGCCAGCTCGCCCGCCTTCACAGTGTCTTTTTATTTATTCAGTTAAAAAAGGTAGAAGGTAGATTTCTTAGAGGGTGGGGGAAAGTAAGTTTTTTTTTTTTTTCCTGAAAAGTGGAATAATTCAAGTAAGCTTGGATGTCTTTAATTCTTCTTGGACAAAATGAACATGCCTGGGAAATTTGTACCCAGAACCTAATTCTAATCCCATTCTCTTTTAAATCTAAGGCCAACCTTTATGTTTTCAATTTTTATAATAATATATAATATTTTAGGCAGTATTTGAGGCCAGGTGAGGAAATGTTTTAAGAAGAAAAAGAAGAGTACTAAAATAAAATTCTAATTATTGCTTACTTTTCTTTTCTGGAAGTTACAGAATTGATTTTGATGTTTATTTCATTCATCACTGTGTGTGTATGTTACTTTTGCCAGGTTCTGGCTCTTATTCTGAGCCTGACATGCAGGGGAGCCCATTAAAAAGGCTTTAAATAGATTCATTATGTATTCTTGGACTAATCTCTTCATGCATTAGATTCCTCATCTGTAAAATGAGCTTGAAAAAGGACCTTTCATGAACCTTTTATAATGTGAACTTAATGTGAACTTAGCAGTATTATGAGTAAGCTTTAAATGTATATGTAGTTTCTCATTTTTCATAGCAGTTCCATGAGGTGTAAATATTACTATACACTATGTTTTAAAATGAGACAGATAAACCCAGGTGTGGTGGCGCACACTTGTAATGAGGCAGAGACAGGAGGATTGCGCAGGTTCGAAGCAAGCCAGCCATGCTGGCTTAGGAGACCCTGTTTCCAAATAAAAAAGTATAAAATAGGTCTGGGAGTGTAACCCGGAAGTAGAAGGGTTTCCAGGAACCCCAGTACCACCAAAAAAAAAATAATAATAAAATAAATAAATAAAATGAGACAGATAAAAAATGAAGTATAGATATTTTGTCTGCTTGAAATAAAAAAACTAAGTAATAGTATGTGGCAAAGCTAGAATTTGAACTCTCCAGCGTCTAAACCACTTCACCAGTGTTTGTATTTACTGATGTCATAGTTCTCAGAGGGCAAAAATATAAGTACTCTCACTTAATTTTTCACACATACACACTCATGTAAACACTGTGCAAATCAAGGCCCTTGATTTATTTTTTGCAGTACTGGGGATCGAACCCAGGGGCATTCTACCTTCAAGTTTCACCCCCCAGTCCTTTTTTTTTTTTTTTTTTTTTTTTGGTGGTACTGGGGTTTCTGGAAGCCCTTCTATTTCCGGGCTATACTCCTAGACCTATATTTTTATTTGGAAACAGGGTCTCCTATGCCAGCACTGCTGGTTTCCAACCTGCGCAATCCTCCTGTCTCTGCTTCCCAAACGCAGGTATTACAAGTGTGGGCCACCACACCTGGCCTATTTTTTAGATTTATTATTATTATTACTATCATTATTGTTGTTATTTTTTGGTGGTACTGGGGTTCATAAAACCTGTCTACCTCTGGCCTACACTCCCGGACCTTTTTTTTTTAATTTGGAAAGAGTCTCCTAAGCCATGCTGGCTTCGAACCTGTGTGATCCTCCTGTCTCCCTCCTAAGGACAGGGATTACAAGTGTGCACCACCATGCCTGGCTAATTTTTAATTTTTAAATTTTTTTTGGTGGTACTGGGGTTCCTGGAAGCCCTTCTACCCCCAGGCTACACTCCCAGACCTATTTTATACTTTATTCGGAAACAGGGTCTCTTAAGCCAGTGCGGCTGGCTTCACTGGCTTCGAACTTGCCCGATCCTCCTGTCTCTGCTTCCCAAGCATGGGGATTACAAGCATGCATCACCATGCCCGGCTAATTTTTAATTTTTTTAAAGGGTCTTGCTAAGTTGCTGAAGGTCTCTGTTGACCTTGCTCTGCATTCGTCTTGTCTCAGCCTCCCAAGCACTAGGATGACAGGCATGTGCCACCATGCCGAGCCTATTTTTTAAAATTTTGTAACGGGGTTCACTAAGTTGTGGAGGATCTCACTAAGTAGCTGAGGCTGGCTGTGAACCCCGATTCACCTGTCTCTGCCTTTTAGGTTCTAGGATTACAAGCCTTTGATTTTTAATTCTAGGGGAAGGCTTGGGGAAGTTTTGGGGGGCCATGTTTGGCAGTTTTCAGCCTTCTTCTATGGTGGCTGTGTTCTTCCTAATTACTTTATTCACTAGTGATCTTTCTGATGTATGCAAAAACTTGTTTTGCCAACCATTGCCCTACATAATTTTGTTCATTCTGTTCTCAGTGGGCTCGGGATGAGTTTGAAGGACTCTTTAAGCAGCCAGCAGAAAATGTCAACCAATATCTCACGTAAGTAACCCAAAAGTTCTCTTATCTCTTGTCCTGTAGTCATTACATCCCACCTCTTTTCCTTTGAAACTCTGCAACAGGCACACTTTCTGAATAAACTAATGAATACTTAAATTTCATACTATGGGTGTGTGTGGGAGGTGGTGGTCATGATTAGTTTTTCTTAGGGAAAGTGGGCTAACACTAAAACACCTTCTTCTGGGTCTATTGAGTAATTCACTTCTTCAAATTTATTCAAATTCAAATTCCTGAAAGTGATCCCACATTTGTGGCGAGAACAATGGAGTTGGCAGGCACCCAGCCTTTGGAAGTGTTAGAAGCGATACATCGTAGTCTGATACTGCAGCGGCCGCACACCTGGGTTGACTGTATAAAATGGGCCTACCACTATTGGCACACTCAGTATTCTGACATCATCCAGCAGTTGCTGCATAACTTTCCTCCTGGCCAGGTATATTGCATGTTTTCTGGTTCTTTTGGCAGAATATATTTCCTGGAAATGGGAAGGTACTATAGATTTTTGACATGTTTCTTCCAAGTAATCTGTCACAGGCACCACAAGGAGTGATTATTTAGGTTAGTTATTTCCCAAAACATGTATCTTAGTACAATAATCGGCAGGAGTTCAAGTCCCAGTTCTATTTGACATGGGCAGAGGACAGCATCTGTGAAGTAATAATAATAACTTGTCCTATGGGGATTTTGTGAAGATTAATTTGCATTTATATTGATATTAAGCTAGTAGAGCGAAATTTAAAAAATGAGTAAGTTCTTTGATTTGCTGTTTTTGGTTCAGAGTGGGTTTCTGTCAATAATGAATCTAGACTTCTAGACCAAGTCAAGGAGTTTGGATTTCTAGTGTCCTCTTCTTTCAGAAAAGACTTTTTCCAACCTTTTTCATTCTAGCTCACAAGCTCTGGAGCACTGTTCTGGTCTGGGCCCAAACGCTGTCCACACCCACTCACCTTTGATGTAAACAATGTAAGCCTCCCTGGATTTCATAGGTTTAAATGGGACCTGGGCAGGTGAGAAGTAGGTGTTCACTTTTCTATGTGGTGCCATCTCCCAGCCTCTACATCTGGACTATGTGATAGCTGCTGCCAATCTGTTTGCCCAGACATATGGGTTGACAGGGTCTCAGGACCGAACTGCTGTGACTACACTCCTGCAGTCTCTTCAGGTGCCCAAGTTTACTCCCAAGTCTGGCATCAAGATCCATGTTTCTGACCAGGAGTTGCAGAGCACCAGTACCTCTGTTGGTAAGGATGTTTGGCCATTTGGCCAGAAGTCACCTTTATAGTTTATCCCTATCCATTTATGCTTCACTGATCTTCCACTGGCCATGTTCTTTCACCCTATCTTTGAGATTTACCCACATACCATCCTTGGGTCTCAGCTTTCTCCCATGTGAAATATAGTCATGCATTTTGTTTTCCCATTGTAGATAGCATGAGAATTGCTTATATATTCCTGAATGTATTTGTGTTACATTATTCTCCTTTTCTTTCTTCTTTATCTGTTTATTTAGCGAAGAAAGGAATTTAATTTTTACTGGTGGTTTTGTCTCCCCAATAATTTTAATTGCTTTGTTTTCTTCCACATTTTTGTATCTGCTCATCTGTGTATCTGCCTCAGATTTTGCTCTATGCATAATTAAACTAATAGTGCCCTCCATGGCGCTTCTCATTATCCAGTTCTAAATCTCTAGGAGCTTCTCATTCCTCAACTACCTTCTCTCTCTCCATCCTGTATCATGCTCTTTATTGCCCCCTCTATTTTGCTTCTTTTCTAAGTTATTTTCTTTTACATATACCTGTCTGTTTTGTATATTTCCATTTCCAAGTATCTGTCCCCCCTCATGTATTCTCTCATGTTTCACTTTGCATATTTCTGTATCTCTTACTTCAGCTACCGCCCCTTTGTTTTCTCCTGACATCCTCCATAAATAACATACCCTTATCTCTATTATCTCCTGCTATATATTTTTCTCCAAATTCCTTCACACATATATCCCAAACCATATTTCTCTTATAGTTCTTTCTGTATTTGCTTCCAGGTTCTATTATTATTATTTTTTAATGGTACTGGGGATGGAACCCAGGGTCATTCTACCTCTGAGCTACACCCGGCCCAATTTTTTTAATTCTTTATTCTGAAACAAGATCTCACTGAGTTGCAAAGGACCTCACTTTGTAGTTGAGGTTGGCCTCGATCTGCAGTCTCCTGTCTCAGCCTCTTAAATTCTGGGATCACAAGCGTGTACCACTATGCCCAGCTCCAGGTGCTGTTTTTTTTCTCTCAGCTCTTTTTCATATTTATCCCCCATATCACTTTCCTTTATGACATTCCTTTATAATATCTCCTATCTCATCTCTTTCTCACATATATCCACCATTTATTTTTATTTTTTTAGGTACTGGGGATTGAACTCAGGGGCATTCTACCTCTGAACTATACCCCCAACCCTATATTTTATTTTTTCTTTTGAAACAGGGTCTCCCTGAGTTGCAAAGGCCTCACTAAGTAGTTGAGGCTGTCTGTGAAATGAGACCCTCCTGTCGCAGCCTCCTAAATACTGGGATTACAACCATGCACCACCATGCCCAGCTTCTACCATTTTTATTAATATATACCATTTTATCAAGTTAAGTGTTCTGTTCCAATACATGAAGTCTGTTGACACTGTTGGGGCAACCATTCTCTATGATGTCTTCATCTTGCAGAGTTAACTTTGTGACCATCTTCTTCTCCCTATAGTCACTGGCAACCATCAGCTACTTTTGGTTTCTTTTATTATTCTAGATAGGGCATTTAGGTAGAATAAGATAGCATTTTTTTTGTATCTACATTATTTCACTCAGTTTAATATTTTTAGTGGTACATAGACAGATACACATTCCTTATACCGTTAATCTATTTTTTAGCCTGTATCTTAATTTTCTTCCTTTTAAAGTCTGAATGATAACTACACTGTGTATTTATACCACTTTTTTTGGTCTATTCATCTGTTGTTGGATATTTCAGTTGCTTCTACCTTTTGGTAGCTAAAAGTAGTGTGACTTTTTTTCTTAGTATCTTTATCTCTTTTCTTTAGAGTCTTCAAAGTTAACATTTTGTGTTATTTCTAACACCTCTGTAGCTCTTTCTCACCTTTCTAGAGATGTCTTACCATCCCTGTTCTTTTCTAAGATCTCCATTTCAAATCCTTTGTCTGAACACCTTCTGTTCCATCCTTTGCTCTTGCTTTTACTGTAGACACTGATTTGGGGTCAAAAGAGTTGATGATGTTCATACCTTTCTGCAGATAATAGCCACCTAGAGGAACTCAAAGCTATCCTGCCCAATCCAGAGAAGCTCCTTGGATTCAAGATGTACCCCATTGACTTTGAGAAGGTACCATTAGAGTCCTTGGGATGAGCAGGTGTATATAGTCTGACAGTAGCTCAACACTAGACCTTTGTCGGGAGTATGGGACTGCAACAAAACCTAGTCATTGTCTGATTTTGGGGGAAACTTGGAACATAGTGGGATTGAAAATACTTTTGTCTATTGAAGTCAGGGAAATCTTTTCCTCCTCTAACCCTCTTCCCCACTGCCTTTCCTTCCATTCACAATAGGATGACGACAGCAACTTTCATATGGATTTTATTGTAGCTGCATCCAATCTCCGAGCAGAGAACTATGATATTTCCCCTGCAGACCGGCATAAAGTAATATTAATTTATACACTGCCTTCTATCCTTTTCCAAGAGTTGAGTTTCCCACATTTGGCTGTTTAAATAGATAACCTATCTTCTCTAACAATATCTGCTGGTCATTTTATCTTGCAGAGCAAGCTAATTGCAGGAAAGATCATCCCAGCCATTGCAACAACCACAGCAGCCATAGCTGGCCTTGTGTGTCTGGAGCTGTATAAGGTGGTGCAAGGTCACCAACAGCTTGAGTCCTATAAGAACAGTTTCATCAACTTGGCTGTTCCCTTCTTCACCTTCTCTGAGCCCCTTGCCCCACCCCATCACCAGGTGGGAATCTGAATGTATGGAAAATTTTAATGTCTCCAATTAGTGAGACTGTATATGGAAAAATGGTGTGTGTCTGTCTGAATCCTCATGATAGCAGGGTGAGGCTTTCTATAATTTGGTGCCTATACATTTTGTATACCCCTATTCACTCATCAATTTTTTGTTCTGTAAAGTGTGACTGGCATGTTTGAAAAAAAGAGTGAGAGGGTCAGTGCATCTAAAGGATATTAAATGGAAAATTAAAGGGGAATGGAAGGAGCTGGCATTGTCATGATGTTGGGCATCATTGTTAGTTATTGTAATAATTTCAAGGTCATGGGACAAGTCTGAACAAAATTAGGCTGCAGATTGATCTGACTTAACCTGTTAGGGCTATTTGAGTGGCCCTCATCTTACTATTCTCTCTCTTTGTTCCTCAGTATGATAACCAGAAGTGGACATTGTGGGATCGTTTTGATGTGCAAGGACTGCAGTCTAATGGCAAGGAGATGACCCTCAGGCAGTTCCTAGACTACTTTAAGGTTAAGTTCTTTCCTCTTTCACTCACCCCATCTGGAGATAATGGTTGTGTGGGTGTCTTTAACCATTCATTTCATTCAATGTTGTTCTCTTCCTTTCTACTTCTTCCAGACAGAGCACAAATTAGAGATTACCATGCTGTCCCAGGGTGTGTCCATGCTCTATTCCTTCTTTATGCCAGCCATCAAGCTCAAGGAACGATTGGATCAGCCGTGAGTTGGTAGATGGGCAGATGGGTGGAGACCTTGTGTGGGATCCTCAGCTTCCACCTTTACTACCACTTAAAGTTCACTTACTTTTACCGGGTGTGGTATCGCATGCTTGTAATTTCAGCATTCGGGAGGCTGAGATAGGAGCGAGTCCCTTTGCAACTCAGTGAGACCCTGTTTCAAAATAAAGAATAAAAAATAGGGCTGGGGGTATAACTCAGAGGTTAGAATGCCCCTGGTTCCATCCCCAGTACTGCAAAAACAAAAACAGAAACAAAAGACAAAGTTCACTCACTGTGTTTCCTGTCTTCTTTGCCTGGACCTGTCCTTTCTTTTTTGCTTTCTACTTTAACTCTATTCCCTGCCTCAGGTTGACAGAAATTGTGACCCGGGTGTCGAAGCGAAAACTGGGCTGCCATGTGCGTACTCTGGTGTTTGAGCTGTGTTGCAACAATGAAATTGGAGAAGACGTCGAGGTTCCTTATGTACGATACATCATCCGCTGACTACTACCTACCCTTTTACTTAATACCCCATCATTTTACTTCCAGGTTGCTTCTAGTTGTGATATAGGCTAATCCATCCAGGCACATATGCCGTACTTGTTTCTAAGAACATTTTTGCTTGTTGCTTTCTACCTTGTTTTAGTTGAAATTCATAATAAAGAGTTATCCAATGTGGCACATCTTTGTTTTGGAGAGGGCCAATTAATACCTGTTGTCCCTGGATTCTTATACTTTCTAAATGAAGCTTATAATCAAACCAAATGGTTTAGCCCCACCGTAGCAGCATGGTTTAGCCCCACTGTAGCCCCAAATCCAAAATTATAGGATAGAAATGAAATTGACTGTTGCCAATATTAGATCTATGCTAACTTTCCCTTTTTCCTCTTTGCCTAGAAAGATGCCAGTAATGCCATAGAGCAGGTCTATTCCATGGATAGTCCATGGATAAATCTGATAGATGCTCTTATCTCTCTGATTTCTAATTACTAGCCATGTTGATTATAAGAGGTTCCTGGTTTATCTTAATTTGAGTCATACATCTTGCCAATGTGTATATCCTTTGTCACATTTCTTATCTGTTACTTAAATTCTTCATTTCTAAAATAAAGGAAAAAAGTATTATTAAGAGGAAAAAATTATTCAATGTCTACAAAGTGCTCAATACTGGGCACATAGTTAATGTTGCATATGCACTTAATATTATTGAGTATGTACTTTAGCTTGTTCAAATCTCTTACTTCTGAGTTTCGACCTTCCCCAGACACGATAGCCAAAAGGCTTTGCCCCTCCTGTCACCCTTTCTATTTTAGACTGTCAGTTTTTGCCTATGCTCACATTTCTCATCAGAACATATAATTTAAATGTGGGCTCAAATGAGAAACTTAAAAAGATGTGTAGATGTTCAGTTTTAGAAGTTTCTAAATAATCCCCTCCAAACACTTATTAGCTAGAAATTCTTCCATTATTCTTTGAATTAGAATTGGCATACCATAGAGTCAACATTTGTTGTTTATGAGAGTTTGTATTCCTATCTCAAATATTATGCCACATATGCATCTTATATTTGAACTTGTGCAAGACCTTATCACCACAGAAATTTTCTTTAAATCTCATGTAATTTTCATGGATATCTGATGACTTTGTAAAATAAAGTGCAAAACAGTTATAAATTATGGTGGGAGGCATCTTTTATTTTTCATTTTTATTTTTTATTTCTTATTTTTTGCATTAGCAAGCTTGTTCCCCTCTCATTTTACAGACAACTGAGCCTTTACAACCATAGTTCTTAATGTTACTGGAATGAAGTGCCAAGTATTTGAGATGTAATCTACATTATTAAAAAAGTTATTTGTTGAGGGACATGTGGAAGTAAGCCACTTTTCAGCACTACTTTGCCTCCTTCAATCCCCAGTTTGGGCTGGAATTCTTCAAAATCTTCATATCTACTATCAAGGATGGAACAGGTTGAAGAGTAAAGGGGAAGTAAGGATGTCCAATATAGCAGAGGAATATCACCAATGGCCCCATGAGGACTGTAGTGTCATTACCCTACCCTGTTCTTGATCTCCAGATAGTTGAAGGCTCTTTATTCATTCCTTTGTTTGCAATACTGGAGATGAAACCCAGGGCCTCACACATTCCAGGTAAGTGCTCCATAACACTGCGCAAAATGTCCAGCATGCCACAGATCTTTTTGGTGACCTTGTCATCTGTGCTCCCTTTTTACCAGTAGATTAGGCTAGTGAGAGGCTAGGTAGTGTATATAGGTAGATTGGTTGTGTCAGGATCTCAGCAGGCGACTCTTGTTCCTTTGAAGTTAAAGAACGTGGTGTTTATGATCAATGTTTAAAGCTTTAACATTTACATTTTATAAAGTTTATAGTATAAAAATTCAGTTAGTGTTGCAATTTATTACTTATTTCATTTTTTCTTTATTCTGATAAATTATACACAGCACTAAATGGTCCCAACTATTTTTAAGTGTATTATTGAGTGGTATTGACCACTGTGGGGATTCTTCCCAGGACTTGGGAGGGAGAGACCTGAAATGAAGACATGGACAGTAGTCTCTTGGACCACTGACAACTTTATTCTCTAGAACTAAGTTTTTTTTTTTTTTTTTTCCCTAGAACTAAGTTTTTATACTTTTTTTCCCTGCACCAAAACCACAACTTCAAAAGAAAAACATCAAAGTACAATCTCAAACACAATGAAGAATGATTGATATAGAACATACGTCATATGCTTGCAGAATACAATCATGGAGGGAAAATTAAAAAACAAGAACAAACAAAGAGGCCTGGTTAAAGATTATTAAGAGCATGATTGCAGCCAGTTTCCGCTCTCACTGGTGGGTTGGGGGTGAGAAATTCCGGAAAGACCAGAAGTCACCCAGAGTCCCGGAAAGCTTGACCTTTCGCCAAACTGCCTTAACTCTTTCAAAACCTTTCGTTCCTCAGGTTTCTTCCATGTCCTCCATCATTTTCCCCCTTTTTATTAAGTTGAACGGCAGCTGCAGTGAGAGCAAGGTTAGAGGCCTATGATTCAGACAAGGCTCTCCAGACCCATCCGAATCCTAAAATTATAAGCATGAAACATAATCCTATAAGCAACAATTGCAATATTTCAGCTGGTGTTTTTTATCAAGTTTGATAAAGGATTATTATTTATAATATTGTCCAAAGCATTAAAAAATTTATCATCATATTCAGAGGAAAGTGTATGAGCAAATGTCTCCTTAATTTTTCTTTTTAAGGCATCAATATCCAAAGAGTTGTTACTTGAGATGCTGGCTAAATGCTGACGAATAGAGTTTCACTTATATTTTGTATGGTTGTATTTTAAATTAGTGACACAAAATTGACTAATGTTCCAATGACATCTCAAGGATAATCGATATTGTGTTTTTACTAATTGACTTTTTATCCATTGTAGAGCTTTTTTGAACTCATTTATCTTATCCAAAAACTGTTGATCTATCTTAGCTTATTTTTACAAATACGAGAATGGTTATGTTAATTAGTTATACATTTTTTATTTTAGATAGAATTATATAACGCTGTACCTGTAACAGCACCCACAGAGGCAATGGTTATAAATTCTATTTATAAAATGATCTATTTAATTATTTTTTTGTTGTTGTTATTGTTCTGGCCCTAAAAGGCCAGCAGCCACAATGTAAGGTCTAGGTGGAGCCAAATTTTCATTGTTTTAAAAAATTATATGGTTTGTTGCCAGAAAGAAACATTACTTTGATATTTAGATTTAGTAATATTTTAGTATACAGTATTCTTATTATAATAAACATTATCATTATGCTCTTCATCACAATCAGTAAAATACCCGTATGGCCCCCAATTTACAAAAGTGAAATTTTTATGAGTAGCAATTTGGGCCAATTTTGCTTTACATGTATTTTAATGCAACAGAGCATAATTTTAATTTTTTTAAGAAATTGTTTTACATGGCAAATCTAAGGGGGCTAAGAAAGTAATGGTGTAATTACTCATATGATGAGGAGCCATCAAATCAGTAGCATTAAGTAAAAAGAAAAAGCAGCAAAAATTTAAGGTGTAATCCAGTCTCGTTAACATTGTATCCCCACCATTGGGGAAATATTGGAAGACATAGGTCAATTCCCCCAAAACAAATAGGTAAAGTCTCATATCCCAATGTGAAGTTTATCAATTCTTCTTCATCTGGATGGCTTAGTGGCATTTTCTTCCAGGGCCAAGGGGTGGCATTATTCCTGAATGGTTGGTGAGCACTAGTGGTGCATTATCTGTCCGTCCAGTCAACAAGCTTTAAGTCCAATATGTGTAGTTGTCATCTCTCACCCCTGAAGCACAGGACAATATGGCAATTATTGCTAAAAAACATCTTGTCTGGTGTTACCGGTCCTCCAGCTTTCTTAACTATAGTCTTTGCCTTCTTACTTAGATTCTTTATTTGTACCCATGTCAGGAAGGGTTTTTTTTTTTTTTTTTTTTTTTTTTTTTTTTTTCAATATCTGCGTCTGGTGAAGCTGGAACCATAAGTTTTTCATCTTTTTTTTTTTTTTTTTTTTTCTCCACTGGAGTTTTTGTTCGGGGATCCAGAATTGCTCGCCATTTTCTGTGGAGACAAGAGCATAACCTCTGCCTAGGAAATATAATTTTCCTGGCTTCCATTCATTATTATGGTCCTTAACCCAAACTGCCTGATGTAATAATGGCTTCTTCTTTGTATGGAAATGCTTCTCTGCTCTGGTAATATCAGAAGAATTTTAAAAATTTAAATAGTTTAAAGTATAAAGAGTTGTATATAAAACTTCTCTGGGGTCCATACTCCCCCTCTTTTGTTTAGAAAGAAGCTTAATAATAGCATTAGCACATTCAACCAAGGCTTGACCTTGGGGGTTATAGGGGATGCCAGTAACATGGGAAATATTTTATTTAGTAAGAAACTGTTTAAATGCTTTAGAGGTAAAAGCAGGTCCATTATCTGTTTTTATTTGTAGAGGCACTCCCATAACCACAAAAGTGTTTACTAATGCCAGTCTTTTATTTTTAGTAGGTACTGCCCATATAAAAGAAGAATAAGTATAATTATCAAGGCTAAGGAATAAAGAGGTAAAGAAATATGAGTAAAGTTTACCTGTCAGAGATCATTAGGTTTTAGGCCCCTAGGGTTAACACCTGTAGGTTGTTTAGTTAAATGAAAAGGCCGGCATATAGGGCAATTTCATGTAATTTGTTTTGCTTGAGAAAAAGGAATTTTATATGCTACATGTAACCTGTTGCATATGAATGAAAAAACGTATGTTCCTCCTGAGGTGAGGAGAAAACTGCTGCCAAAAGAGCATCAGCACCAGCATTTCCTTGTGTTAACGGGCCAGGGAGATTGGAGTGTGATCTAATATGGGTAACATAAAAAGGCTCAGATTGGCGTCTGATTAAACATTGGAGCCTGAGAAAAAGTTGTGTAATAGGTGCATGGCCATCAGGGATATATGCGGTTTTAATACCAGGAAATAAATTAACTACATAAGCTGAATCAGATACCACATTTAAAGCACAAGAACATCTTTCTAACAATGCAATCAGAGCAAACCATTTTTTTGTGTAGATTGATAAGGGGTTGGGAGTTGTAATTTTAAATTAGGACCATAAATGGCAGCCTTATGTTGTTTAGTAGCATTGATATAATAAGTGGGAACTTTAGAAATGGGTTGTGAGACAACAACAGAATTAATAACCCAATCACATCTAGTGATGAAATTCCATAACTTTCCTTGAGGATAATGAAAAGTAATATCACCAACAACATCAGCCAAAGCAATTTGTAATGAAGTATAAAGATTAAGAAGACTATGAAAGGTTTCTTTGTTAAACGGCATAGTAATAAATTCAGCATCATATCCAGAAAGAGAAATAATCCTTTTTCTACCTAAAACAATTAACATAGACACATGTTCAATATAAGGGGTGATTTTTTTTTTACTCCTTATGGTGGGTATACACCCATTTTAATGGTTTTTTTTTTTTGGACTACAATTTTTGTAGGTGTATTAGGAGTTTTCATGATTAATAATCCTGTTTTTTTGCCAGGTTGATATTGTTGAACAAATGCCTCTGAAATTTTTTGTTTTACCAATTTTAGCTCTTGTTTTGCCTGGGCAGTAAGCACCCGTGGACTATTTAAGGAAGGATCCCCTTCTAAGGTGGCAAAAAGATGTTGCAAGGTATAATTTGGAATTCCAAGAGTGGGTCGAACCCAATTAATGTCTCCTAACAGTTTTTGCATATTATTTAAAGTACAATTGGCCAGATTGTTTCTGCGGGCAACTTTGGGTTTTACTGTTTGTCTTTGCACCACATAACCTAAATAGTCATAAGGAGGCATTGTTTGAATTTAAATCCACAATACAAGGCTGGAGCAAAATGTTAGTTCCGTCAGCAGTCTCAGTAGATAAAATTTTCTTACTTTGATATACACTCTCTTGTGCTCCCAAACCTACTAAAGTAGTAGGGGTTTTTGTTTAGGCCATCCTTTTGGCCATTCAACTGTTTTTATAATAGATATGTCTGCTCCAGTATCTAGCATGCCTGTGAAAGGCCACCCCTTAATAGTAATAGTAAGAATAGGTTTATTATTTTTTTGTAAAAAAGCAGTTAACCCTATGATATCGATATTTTTTGACCCTTCCGCCTGTCCTTATTTTCAGTGTTACACTTAAAATAGGGAAGGATTAACAATTGAGCAAGATATTCTCCTTTCCTTATCTCCACATTATCGGAGACATGGATCAAGATAGAAATGACCCCTGTATAATCCTCATTAATTACACCAGTATGTACCAGAAGGCCCTTCAAAATATTATCACTGAGACCAAAAAGTAATCCCACAGTATTCTTTGGAATAGGGCCCACATATTCAAAATCTATTTTATGAGGATTATTAATAACCAACAATCGTTGAGAATGAGGGGCTGGTAAATACATAGCAGCACTTCCTTGAGTGACTGTAGCAGGAGTCATTACATTTTGTAAAGTTATAGGAATGGTCTTGTTCTTGTCATATTTTCCATAAGTCCTTTTAATTTTTTGAGTTTTTTTCAGAAAATTGTCCCTCATTTTGTTTGGGGCTGAGAGAACACCCCCTTATTAGTTTCCTTGATTTTTTTGTAACTCATTTCCATTCTTATCAAATTTAGATTTACATTCACTTTTTCAATGTCTCCCCTTCTTGCATCTAGGACATATCCCAGGGAGTGTTGATTTCTCCCCCTTTTGTCTGTAGTTATTTGTTTGTAAGGGGATTCTATATTCTTTCTTTATATGTCCGGGTCTTCCACAATTAAAACACTTTCGCTTATCTATATCTTGTATTCTCTTGGTTTTGATTGCCGCTATTTTTACCTTGTGTTTCATTGTTTCTATATTTTGACATGTCTTCATATACTCTAAAACATTCCCGGCCTCTCTAATGGGCCGGATAGCGGCCTGACAATCTTCATTAGCATTATCAAAAGCTAGTTGCTTGGTTAATATTTCTGACATTTCCGCGTTATTTATGGTTTTCTGAATAGAATCCTGCAGTCTCCCAATGAAGGAATTATACTCTTCAGTGGGGCCTTGTAAAATTTTTGAAAATGGTTCTCCTGTTCTTGTATCAATTTTTTTCTAAGCCAAAATAGCAGCTTGAATCCAATATATATGCTGCGGTTGTACATTTTGGATCTGAGCTGCTTGGTCTGACCAAGCCCCAGTTCCAGTGAGTAATTCATAAGACAACTGAGCCCGATTTCCCTGAGCCAACTGATCACGCATAATTTGTTTTGCCTCCTCACTGAGCCACATTTGCCATTGTGAATATTGCTGTCCTGTAAGGACCATCTTTGCTACTGCATAGAAATCATAAGGGATCCAGTTCTCTGCCCAAGAGTGCAAGAATTCAAAGCAGTAATTAGAAACAGGCCCATAAAGCATGGATGCCTTTTTGAAAGAAGAAATAGTATCAAATTCAAGCACTCTCCATTCAATTTGCTGCGGCGGACCAGGGTTAAAAGTGACAGGGAAGGTAAAAGCTAAATGAGCAGGATAGGTTTGAGAGACATAGATTTAGGCGAGACTGGATTCGTTCTGTGCTCTAAAAGATTTATGCTTTCTGCCACAGGGGCCGAAGGGGGGGCGGGCGTGGGCGCCAAGACGCTCGCTCCGACTTCTTTTCCTGGGCTTTCGGAGGCAAACATTATGTCCTTTTGTTTTTTGGCTCAATCTAAATCTTCTTTCAACAATTCATATACTTGAAGTGATTTTTTAGTTTCACTCTCTATGTCTAAAGCCTTGCCGCCAATTTGTTGAATGGTCATTTTAATTAAAGACTAAGTGACCCACCACTGAGGGAGAATTTTCTCCCCTTGCCAATAGGCTGTCATAATTTTTTTTTTTTCGAACTCTGTCCCATATTTCTTCATCTAAAGTTCCTTCATCGGGAAGCCAAGGATTATATTCCGCGGCTAGAGCATAACAATTTTGCAACTCTTCTTGTGATACCTTTATCTTATATTGCTTTAAAAGATAATGTACTAATTTTGTAAAAGGATTCTTACTTGATTTCCCATAGCTGCTTACCTCTTTCTGCAGCGGCCTCCTCCCTCTTCTCTTTGGGGGCTCCTTCAAGTCCCTGTTTGTGGGCACCATGTGTAGGGATTCTTCCCCAGGACTTGGGAGGGAGAGACCTGAAATGAAGACATGGACAGTCGTCTCTTGGACCACTGACAACTTTATTCTCTAGAACTAAGTTTTTATACTTTTTTCCCCTGCACCAAAACCACAACTTCAAAAGAAAGAAAAACATCAAAGTACAATCTCAAACACAATGCAGAATGATTGATGTAGAACATACGTCATATGCTTGCAGAATACAATCATGGAGGGAAAATTAAAAAACAAGAACAAACAAAGAGGCCTGGTTAAAGATTATTAAGAGCATGATTGCAGCCAGTTCCCGCTCTCACCGGTGGGTTGGGGGTGAGAAAATCTGGAAAGACCAGAAGTTACCCAGAGTCTCGGAAAGCTTGACCTTTCGCCAAACTGCCTTAACTCTTTCAAAACCTTTTGTTCCTCAGGTTTCTTCCATGTCCTCCATCAGACCACGTTTACCCATTTCTGAAACTATGACCACTGTCTATATCCAGAAATTTTATGTCTTCCCAAACTGTAATTCTTTATACATTAAGCAGTAGGTTCCCATTCCTTCCCCCATTATCTGGAAAGCATCTGCTTCTTGGCTAGTCTTGATTATCCTATATGAGTGGAATTATACTGTATTTTATGTTTGTTTTCTTTTATATTTCAGAGTGGCTGGCTGAGTTCACTGTGTATAATGATCTAGGGTTCAATTGTGTCATAGAATTATATCTGAGTTTTGTATTTAAGATGAATAATATTTCATTTGCATGTAGAGGCACATTTTGTCTACCTTTTCACCCTACTCATTAGCTTTTATGTGATTTATGGAGACATAATTTCTTAAAACGTTAAAGAACCACTTATTTCATTTTAATGTGAATACACTCATGCAATGAGTGCATAAAAACATCATGATGATCCTCCAAGGTCTTTTCTATTTTTAAGCATTTACCTCTACTCCCCCAGCCCTATATTTCCTTCTTTATTTTGAAACAGGTCTCACTGAACTGCAAGCGCCATCACTAAGTAGCTGAGGTTGTTTGAGAACTGAGATCCTCCTCTCTCCACTTCCCAAGTACTGGGATTACAAGTGTGCACCACCACACACGGCTCTCCCAGGTGGCACTGTAATTGCTCTTCAAAGGTCATCCCTTTCCTGACTTCTAACCTATACCTAAAATAGACCCTGCATTCAACACAAAGTATGAAGCTTTTTGTCTAGATTTTTTCACCTACTATGATTAAGAAATTATGAAGATAGCTGGGTGAATTTCAGTACTTAGGAAAATACTTAGCAAAGTCTGTTATCACAAAGTCTGGCTCTGCCAATGAGGCTGGGAGGGATTTCTGTGGAAAAGGAGATATCAAAACCAGAGGTGTAAAAAACCTAGAAATACCTAAAATACCACAGTCTGCTCTCCCATTCACACACCCCTCCATACTCACAAAACTAATCTTCTTTGATACTTTGACTTGACTGACAATGCCTCCACAGATGTAGTCAGAGAAGCTGGAGGTATCACAGATACTAAAGGTATAGGGACCTAGGAGATAACATTGGGAGGCAATCTGTAAGTCCACTGAGTGTCCCTCCCATCTCCCAAGATAGACAGCACCACTGAAATGAGAATTTAAATGCCACGCTATCCTGGTTCAGACATTGGTCATCTACTCACAACCTCTGCTTCAGACATAGGTACCCTCTCCTTTATACCCCAGATCTACTTCACGAGGACCCTGATCAGGTCTAAGTGCTCCCCTTGACAACCTTCTGTGTTCAAGCTCCCCTCCAAATTTGACAACATAGGACCTTTGTTCTTTTGCCCAGGTCGGTGGAGAAAACAACGTTCAATCTGACCCAGAAAACTGATCAGACCCTTCAATGGAAACCCAATACTTCTGAGAAATGTCTACTCCTACCCTATTTTTTACTTAGATCCATGCACAGTATGTCTACTCCTACCCTATATTTTAGACATGCACAATAAAATCAGAGACATCTCTCTCCTTTACCCCTACCATCACACTTCCATTCAGATCCTAGAAAACCCAGCCTCCTCTCTAATCCCAAGGCTTAGATCAGACCAAATTCCCAAACTAAGCTCAGACAGTAAGATGACACTGGCTCTTGGCCGCTGGTTTATTTCAAAGACAGAGTTGACGCTGACTTAGGACTTCCACTTCTGGCCACATATCTCTTTCAAGGATGGCAATTAAGAAACTAAACAAGTCAAAGCAGATTTCAGATGTGGGATAAGATGCAGTACAAGATAATAAATTCTGAGAGGCGATGCACAAGTGAAATGTTTTTTTCTTTCTTTTTTTTTTGGTGGTACTTGGTTTCCTGGAAGCCCTTCTACCTCCGGGTTACACTCACAGAACTATTTTTACATTTTTATTTGGAATCCCATCTCTGCCTCCCAAGCACGGGGATTACAAGCGTCCATCACCATGCCCTGCTTGAAATGAGTTGTTCTGATCAATGTTTATTATATGTTTATTGCTGTTTATCCTTGTGTTTGAGGTCTGAATATCTATCTTTTAAGTAGTTTGAATTTTTAATTTGACTTACTGAATTATGTCCTTTTTTTTTTTTTGGTACAAGGGATGGAACCCAGGGGCTTTCTACCTCTTAGGTACACTTTCATACCTATTTTTTATTCTTTATTTTGAAACAGGATCTCACTGAATTGAGAGCCTGAAAAAGTAGCTGAGGTTATCCACAAACCACAAACTTTCTGCCTCAGCCTCCTGAATGCTGGGGCTACAAGTGTGCACCACTACCCCTGGCTATTTTCTTTATTTCCTTTTTTCTTTTTAGTACTGAGCTGCACCCCAGGCCTAATTTTTATTCTTTATTTTGAAATAGGGTCTCGCTCAGTTGCAAAGCATCTCACTATGTAGCTGAGGCTGTCCATGAACTACGATCCTCTTATCTCAGCCTGTGGAATGCTGGGATTATAAGCGTGGGCCATCACGCTTGGTTTCTGTATTTTTAATAGAATCTCTAACTACTAAAATGCTCTTTGCTTGCTGTATGTTTCTTACTTTATTGTTCAGAAATACTTGCTTGCTCCCTTTCAGTACTGAGGATTGAACCCAAGCACATTTTACCTCCAAGCTGCATCACTGGGCCTTTTTAAATTTTTATTTTGAAGTAGGGCCTCAATAATTTGTTGAGTACCTTCTTATGTTATAGAGGTTGGCTTCACACCTGAAATCCTCCTGGAATTACAAGTGTTAACCACCATTCTCAGCTGTAATTTCATTCACTTTACCTATGTTGGTTCCAATTTGGGGGATGTATTAATTTTGGAGGCCTTTTATGCCTCATCATAGGCGCAGAACAACAAGTGTAGTTGATCATGGACTAAAACCTCTAAAACTGCTCACCAAAATAAATCTTTTTATCTATAAATTGATTATTTCTATTACTTTTATAATGACTAAAAGCAATATAAAGAATTGAAACCAAAATTTAATATCTTTCATGTTATTGTATATATGGTAATGTGGAAGAACTTTTGGATTGGTTTGAAGGAGGAGTTTGAAAAGGTTTAGAAAAATTAAGGTATTATGCCTTACCACATGCTCAGTTGACTATGGACCTGAAACTGTGAGTCAAATATAACTTTCTTCCTCTGAGTTGTTTATTCCAAGCATTTTGTCACAGTGTTGATAAAATTCTTAACACATATGGAATCAATCTTACATTTCTTCTAAAAAACAAAAGCATAAAGAAAATGTGATATATGTGTGTGTATGTAATTTTTCAATTTAATACTATCCAGCTATTTTTTTTGCCTTTTTTCAATTTTTATTATTACAGAATACCCATAATATAAAGTTTCTGATTTTCTGCAGTAGTAGGGATGGTAACCAGGGGCATTCTTCCTCTGAGCTACACCCCCAGCCCTGTTTTATATTCTTTATTTTATTTTTTATTTTATTTTTTTTATTTGGTGCATTGTAGTCATATATCAATCACATTGGAGTACAAGACTTGAGAGGATATACAAGCACACATCATCCAATTAGCCCTCATCCAGCCCCCATCCCATTCCCTCCCCGCCCTCGATCCCATGCTTGTTTGGTGGTTAACTTTGATACATTTGTTTATGTACCTCCTGAGCTTTAAAGAGGCTCCATCCTCCCCTATTCCATACCCTCTGATTGGTCACCTTAGTTGCTTCACTATAGGGCCCTTTCTATAGTTCGACCTCCTCCTGTTGCCCCTTTCCTCCTAGTTATTGCTGATTAGGGGAAGCATCTGGTTTTTATTTTCTGCAATATTTCTCTGTGCATGCTGCGTTGCAAGTACCGATCCCACTCTTGATGGCCCCAGTAATGGCCTGGCTACCCGGTGGACTGATCCAGACCTTGCTGGCTCAAGCAGCAGCCTTGCCTCATGGGAGGCCCCGATTCTGGTCTCACTGGCCCCTACACCGGCCTAACCCCTCAGCTGGCTTCAATCCTGGCCTCGGAGGCCGCAGTAGTGCCCTTGCCTCATGGCAGGCTCCGATGCTGGCCATTGGTCCCGGCACCGGCCTAACCCTCGGCAGGCTCTGATCTCGGCCTCGGAGGCCTCAGTAGTGGCCTTGCCTCACGAAAGGCTCCTGATGCCGGCCGTTGGCCCTGGCACCAGCCTAACCCCTTGACAGGCTCTTATCCTGACCTTGGAGGCCCCAGTACCGGCCTTGCCTCACGGCAGGCTCTGATGCTGGCCTCACCAGCCCCAGCACCAGCCTAACCCCTCATCAGGCTCCAATCCTATCTCGGAGGCCCCAGCACTGGCTTTGCCTCACGGTGAGCTCTGATCCTGGTCTTGCTTTCCCCGGCACCAGCCTAACCCCTTGGCAGTCTCTGATCCTGGCCTCAGAGGCCTCAGGAGCGCCCTTGCCTCACGGAAGGCTCTGATGCTGGCTGCTGGTCGCAGCACTGGCCAATCCTCTTGGCAGGCTCTGATCCTGGCCTCGGAGGCCTCAGCACCGGCCTTGCCTCACAGCAGGCTCCAATGCCGGCCATTGGTCCCGGCACCAGCCTACCCCCTTGGTAGGCTCTTATACCGGCCTCGGAGGCCCCAGCACCGGCCTTGCCTCACAGCAGGCTCCGATGCTGGCAGCTGGCCCCAGCATCAGTCTAACCCTTTGGCAGGCTCCTATCCAAGCCTTGGAGGCCCCAGTAGTGGCCTTGCCTCATGGTAGGCTCCGATGCCAGCCATTGGCCCCGGCACTGGCCGAACCCCTCGGCTGGCTTTTATTCTGGCCTCAGAGGCCCCAACACCAGCCTTGCCTCATGGCAGACTCCAATGCCGGCCTCACTGGCTCCAGCACCGGCCTAAACCCTTGGCAGGCTCCGATCCCGACCTCGGAGGCCCCAGCACCAGCCTTGCCTCACGGAAGGCTCAGATGCCGGCCTTGCTGCCCCCAGCACTGGCCTAATCCCTCGGCAGGTTCTCATCCTGGCCTCAGAGGCCTCAGTAGCAGCCTTGCCTCACAGAAGGCTCTGATGCCAGTCGCTGGCCCTGGTACCAGCCTAACCCCTCAGCAGGCTCCGATCCCGGCCTTGAAGGCCCCAGCACTGGCTTTGCCTCACGGCAGGCTCCGATCCCGGCCTCACTGGCCCCAGCATTGGCCTATCCTCTCGGAATGCTCCAATCTTGGCCTCGGAGGCCCTAGTAGTGGCCTTGCCTCATGGCAGGTTTCGATGCTGGCCATTGGCCCTCGCACCAGCCTAACCCCTCAGCATGCTCTGATCACTGTCTCAAAGCTCCAGCACCGGCCTTGCCTCACAGCAGGCTCTGATCCCAGCCTTGCTGGCCCCGGCAATGGCCTAACCCCTCACCAGGCTCTGATCACTGTCTCGAAGCTCCAGCACCAGCCTTGCCTCACAGCAGGCTCCGATCCCGGCCTTGCTGGCCCTGGCACCAGCCTAACCCCTTGGCAGGCTCCGATCCTGGCCTTGAAGGACCAGCACCGGCCTTGCCTCATGGCAGGCTCCGTTCATAGGCTCATTGGCCCCAGCACCAGCCTAAACCCTTGGCAGGCTCCGATCCCGGCATCAGAGTCTCCAGCACCGGCCTTGCCTCACAGCAGGCTCCAATCCCAGCTTTGCTGTGTCTGTCACCAGCCTCACCCCTCGCAGGCTCCAATCCAAGCACCCTCTTCGCCCAACCAATTGTCCCACATTCTCGAGGGTACGTGGTGGTAACATTCTGCCTCTGGGGTTATTATTTCAAAGGTTCCTGGTGTAATGCATCAGATCTCTGCCTCCCCTGAGTACTGGCCACTGCCATTGCCACTGCCTCCACCATTTCAAATCCTTCCCAGGCTCTTTTTCCACTCTGAATGTTGTCCAGTGTTCCTAAGCATGCGTGAGGGTAGCATTTGACATTTGGTGTAATTTCTCCAAAAATATAAGGTTGGTAGGATCCGATTTCTGCTTCTCCTGAATACAAGTCTCCACCGCCATCGCGGAGACTGCTTTCAACACCACCTTTCTCCTTGGTCTTCACTAAACTCTCTCCTTATAGGTGATGTCCAAGATTCTTAACAATATAAACAGCAGTCCTCCTTCATGGGGAATTTTTCCATGAGTTCCAGTGCATTTGGATAAGTTTTGTCTGCATCTCCAGTGTCCTGGCATCCGCCACGGCTTTCTTAACTCCTCTCTGATATTTTTCCTTTTCCTTTTTCTTTTCTTCTCTTTTCTTTTCTTTTCTTTTTTAATAAGAGAAGACAGTATATGTGGTTTAAGGAGGTAGTGGGATCAGGCATTCAGTAACACTGTGACCTGGCCCGGTTTCCCCATGGGTCCAGTGTGCTCCGCACTACTCCACCTGGGTCCCAGAGTCCTGTGACCTGGGCCCCCGCTGGCATGCCCCGTGCGGCCCCTGCCCGGGACCCAGGGTACTGGGCCCAGTTTCTCCAGGGTTCTGGCGTGCTACGCGCGGTCTGGGCCAGGGCCCAGAGTCCTGTGACCTATCCAGCTTTTAAATGAAAGGAAACACCATCCTGTCCAACAACAGGTATGAACTGAGAAGACATTCTTTTTTGTTTTTTTGGTGGTACTGGGGTTCCTGGAAGCCCTTCTACCTCCAGGATGCACTCCCACGGGCTACACTCCCAGACCCATTTTTTAACTTTTTTTTTTTTTTTAATGTGGAAACTGTCTCTTAAGCCAGGGCAGTCCTCCTGTCTCCACCTCCCAAATGTGGGGAATAGAAGCATGCACCACCATGCCTGGCTGAGAAGACATTCTAACTGAAATAAATCAATCACAGAAATACAGATTGTGTATTATGTATATTTGATATATCTTGATACCAAACTTGTAGATAAAGGGGTAGAATGGTAGTAACTAGAGGGTAAGGTAGGAGGAAGAGAATGTTAAGATGTTGAACAAAGAGAAAAATGTTCCATTTAGAAAGAATAGGTTTTGAAGATATATTGCACAGCACAACAAAATATGTGTAAATTTGGGCTCAGAGAGAAGTTGTTGCAAAAGAAAGATGGCTGAAGGGAGATGTCTTCTATGCATAGAAACAAAGAAAGGAATATAGTCATGGCAATTCAAAATTTGTTGGGACCCTGACCATCATTCACCTAAGGACATAACTGTGAAAACGTGTTCCAGGGAGGACATTTGAAAAAAAAAAAAAAAGCACACAGATTCCACTCCAGAAGACATGATTAAAGAGGCCATAACTACTTCTTGTGTTGGCAATTACTCTTGGCACTCAGGTAGTGCTGGCTTTGTTGGGGTAAAGAGGTTATGGAGGTTCCCCTCCAGATTTCAAAAGGAGGCCAGACAATGAATAACAGGGTCAGAATCCCTAATTCAAACAGGGAAATGTATGAAACTGTGAGGATGAGGCCAAAGTTGCAGTGGGAATCCCCCCCAAATTAAGTATGCTAAGAGCATGGAATGTCTGCTGAGGAAAGCTGCCAGGTGTGGAGAGTGGAGCCAATCCATGAAAATAAGTATGTTGATGGCTGCAAACCTTCAAGCTATTGTGGTGGGGCTGCTGAAGCCCTTTGGAAATTACATTTAACCACCACGTGTGCCAGATATTAAACAAGAAGCTACAGGGTTTAATTTTTTCATTGCTACAGTTTGGTTCTGTTTTGTTCCCATTTCTTCTTTCTGTGCTCCCACTCTTTCCTTTTGAAATGCTAATCTTTACTCTATGTTGAGTATATGTAACTAACTTGCTTTATTTTACAGATGCTCACAGCTGCAAGCTTGCCTTGAGTTTTGGGGGACCCTTTGGACTTCTGAGGAAGTTTAGAATTGTTAAAACTTAGCCGGGCATGGTGGCCCACGCTTGTAATCCCCGCGCGGAGACAGGAGGATCGCGCAGGTTCGAAGCCAGCCGCGTGCGCTGGCTTAGGAGACCCTGTTTCCAAATGAAAAAGGTTAAAAAATAGGTCTGGGAGTGTAGCCCGTGGGAGTGTATCCCGGAGGTAGAAGGACTTCCAGGAATCCCAGTACCACCAAAAAAAAAAAAAAAAAAAAAAAAAAGATTTGTTAAAACTTTGGGACTCTTTGAGATAGACTGAGCATATTTTTCACTGAGAGATAGTTATGATGTCCTCGGGCCAGGAAAGGAGTGTCTGGATGTAAGACGTCCCCTAGACCTCATGTTCACAAAACAGTCCTACTTGGACATGGGTCTTGAGGAGTGTAGCCAGGTACAGTATATGCTGAGGCTGCTCCAGTAGTGGTCCTTGAGGGTGTGACCAAAAAACCATGTGTCTATATTCACACACCATATGTGTGCATCCTGGTCCCTCTCAGCTGCAGCATCTGACTAACCTTTTCTCTCTGACCTTTGTATTTAAAATTTATGTTTTTATACTTGTCTCTTTCTTAAAACTATAAATCTTATATAGTCTCATTTAGGTGTCAACATTTATTTATGCAGTGTATTGTCCATGCAATTTAATATTGTTTAGTACTTCTTAATTGAAAATGACTCAATTGTGGTGTTGAAAATATAGTAGCTAAAGAGTAATTCAACTAATGCTTCTCTGAGTGGTTATACACACATAAGCATTTCTTTTGAGCATTTACCTAGGTGTATTCAAGGACACATTTTGTATTTATTTGTTTAGCTAAGAATCATTACCAAAAGCTTTTAAATTGCTAGTAACAGTTATCAAAGTCTAATCTTTTATCTAGTACTCTTGTCGAATTTCTTTGTTGTAGTACTGTATTTTCTTTTTTTTTTCCCCCCAGAGGTCAAATTTATTTATTTTTTTCCTTATTTTTTTTATTGGTGCACTGTATTCATACATCATAGTGGGATACATACTTTTGTAGACATACATGCACACAATGCCCAGTCAGCCCCTACCCAATCCCCACCCCATTCTCTCCCTATCCCTCCCTCCCATGCTTGGCTTAGTGGTTAACATCTAGTATTATAACAATTTATCCAAAATTAAAAATGATATTCTCACATAACAGTTTCATTTGTCTGATACCAAGCTTTTGATGACTTAAAGATAACATTTCAATATTTCTTTTTGCTTTCTTTCTTACCAGAGAATATTTTTTTTCTATTTTTTTAGGTGAAACTATCATATATTTATATATTTATTTTTCAGAAAAAAATCTATCCTAATATGGAATATGGACTCTAGGTGCCCAAAACGATCTTGAAAAAGAACAAAGCTAGAAGATATATATTTTCTGATTTCAAACCATATAAAGCTACAATAATTGAAACAGTGTAGTACTATTCTAAAGGCAGATATATAAACCATTGGAGTTAAATAAAAGCCTAGAGCTAAATTCTTCCCTATATTGTCAAGTTATTTTTGACAAGGTTTCCACGAACATTTGGTGGTGGAAATAATAATCTTTTAACTAAATGTTGTTGAAAAATAATAATTACATGGAAAAGAATAAAATTGGACCCTTACCTAATCCCATATACAAATATTAACTCAAAATAGATAAAATACCTAAATATAAATCTTAAGACTATAAACTTTTAGGAGAAAATCTGGGTCATAAAACCTCACAACATTGAAATTGGTAGTGATTTCTTGGTTATGATTTCAATGGCACCGGCAACAGAGGAGTATACAAACTCCCTAAAAAAAAAAAAAAAAAAAAAAAAAAAAAAAAATATATATATATATATATATATATATATATATATATATATATATATATATATTATCCAAAGACAATGTAAACAGAGTTAACAGTTACTAATAGAATGGGATGAAATATTTCCAAATGCTATATCTGAATCTATATTAATATTCCAACTAGAAATCCTAAAAATTAACAACAATAAAGGCAAACAATACCCTTTAGAGATAGGTAACAGACTAACATAAATAATGAATCTCCACAGATAACCAATCTTAGTTGTCTGTTGGATGGAAAATCTTGTTTCTCTAGTTCTGGAGTGTGTTACCTATTTCTTCTTTGTAGTTAATCTCTTTGAGTATTTTCTTTAGTGCTGGTTTTGAAGACATAAATTCCTTCAGTTTCTGTTTGTCATGGAAGCTTCTTATTTCTCCATCTAATTTGATAAAAAGTTTTGCTGGGTAGGAAATTTTTGGCTGGAAGTTGTTTTCTTTCAGAATTGGGAATATGTTACTCCAAGCCCTTCTGGCTCTCATAACTTGGTTTGGGAAGTCTGGAGTGATTCTAATTGGCTTGCCTCTGAATGTCACTTGGCTGTTTGTTTTTGTTGCCTTTAAGATTCTCTGCTTGGCTTCCACATTGGTCATTTTGACAATGATGTGGCATGGGGATCCTCTTCTCCGATCGTGTCTAAAGGGTGTTCTATACGTTTCCTGGACCTGCGTATCGACCTCTTGCTCTATGTCTGGAAAATTTTCTGCTATTACTTCCTTGAAGAGATTGTTGATCCCTTTGGTTTCACTTTCTTTTCCCTTCTCTATTCCAATTATTCTTAGGTTAGCTCTCTTAAAATGGGCCCATATTTCTTCAATGTCAGATTTCTGCTGTTGGATATTTTTTTCTAGATTAGAAACTATGTGTTCATTTTTGGAATGATCATCTTCTAAGAGCGAGATTCTGTTCTCCATGTGGTCTAATCGGTTGTTTGTGCTTTGAATTGAGGCCTTTACTTCATTGATTGCATCCTTTATCTCTTTTTGGCTCTCTCTGAGTTCTTTTCGAAGCACCTCTATTATTTCTACAGTTATTTTCCTGATTTGATCTTCTAGAAATCTTTGATTTTCTGTTTTATCGGGTTCTGATGTTGTGGGGTTGTGTGCATTCATTGCTCCAGTGTTATTCCTCTTTCCCATGATTTCGAATGTTTGTGCCTTCTCTGGGTTCTTCCTTTGGGTCACTATGACTTCACTTAAGGTTCTCTGGATCTCAAGTCTGTAGTATCTCTGACCCCACTTCTCCTTTACTGGGTTGTATCACAGATTCTCCGACCCAGAGAGTCAATAGAGGCTGCTTTAGACTGTGGGGGGTGCCAGGTTGCACGTTCTCCTATGGTGTGATATCTCTGCCACCGCCCCTCTCCCACTGGGTCAAGTCCCAGGGAGTACAGTACTGGGATTTCTCCTCTGTGGCCCGCAATTTGACTCACTGTTGTTGAGTACGCAGATGTAGCTGTACTGAATTCAGTGAATTCGCTGCTGCTGCCGCCGGTGGCAATATGGCGCCGCTGCTACGCCCTCAGCTGTGGGGCTGGAGTTTTTCTTCTTGGTTTTGATTTCCACTCTGAATCCCTGCAGCGTGTGCTGAGCTCGGCCACTGGGAGCTTTAGGTGATCTCTGCGCGAAGAAATCCCACCTGGCTGTTCCGCAGTGGCTCACCTCGGCTTGCTGTAGCCGTCCCGTGAATTCGCAGGTGCCGCCGGCAGTATGGCGCTGCTGCCGCGTCCTCGGGCGTGAGGCCGCATCCTCGGGCTTGAGGATCTCCTCTGTGGCTCTGTTCTCTGTCCGCTTTCCTTCTGGAGCCTGGTGATTTTATTTTCCTCCGGTGATGGTGTTTTCTGGCTATGAAAGGCGCTGATTTTGTGGTAATGGAGATTTGTTGTTAGCGGGGCTCTTAAGCCCCGCTTTTCTCGGTTGCCATCTTCCCGGAACGCAGAGGTCCTGTATTTTCTTTTAATCCTCAATTTTATGTCCAGTTAATTTCAGTTATCAGAGATTTAAGAATATTAAATGGAATTTTTTGAAATGAGTATTTTGTAAGTATTAAAGACATTTTATTATATTGTAATAATTGTTTTATCACATTATTAGTTTGTTAACCTAGTGCTGTATATAAGTTTTAAACCCTTTCAAAGGTATATCCATTTAGGGAAAATAATAAATGTAGGGTTTGGTATTATCTGTAGTTTCAGACATCCACTAGGAGTCATGGTATATATTTCTTGAGTTTAGGGGAGACTATTGTAGTTTGTAAAACCTTTTGTGTCATTTATGTAAGTTATATTTTGCCCTTTAATATATTTACTGATATTTTAGTATCACTGCCTTTTAATATACTTACTGGTATTCTAGTTTAGTATAGTTATTTTATATGTGAGTTGTTAGAATTGGAAAATTCCCCTCTGCCTTGTTTCTCTTTAGAAAAAAAGGATTATAGTAGTATATATTTTTCAGAGTTATTGGGTTTCTGCATTTTTGTTTTGAAGGACTAGGGATTGAATTCAGGAACACTCTACCATGGAACACATCCTCAATCCTTATTTTTTATTTTAGGCAGGGTTGTAATAAGTTGCCCAGGCTGGAGTGAACTTGTGATGATCTTGCTTCTGCTGCTGAAGTACCTTGGATTACAGGTATGTGCCATAATGCCTAGCCTCATAGAGTTCTTATAAGTATGAGTTATTAGAAAAAATTTAAAAATCAGGATGACCACATGAAAAGAGTATATAACACAGATTGAGTTTCCATTCTATTGTTATTATTATTTTATTTTAATTTTTGGTGGTACTGGGGTTCCTGGAAATCCTTCTACCTCTGGACTATACTCCCAGACCTGTATTTTATATTTTTATTTGGAAACAGGGTCTGTTAAGCCAGAGAGGCTGGCTTCGAACCTGTGCGATCCTCCTGTCTCCACCTCCCAAGCACAGGGATTACAAGCGTGCGCTACCACGCCTGGCTATTGTTACTATTATTTATAAGCAGTTATTTCATTATCACTCTAACATAAAAAGTAGACAAAGAAATTTTTGACAAGCTTCTGACTTTAATGAGATTACTTCTGAGGTGTTTTTTTTTTATAAGATATTTATTAAACATATGTTATAGATGGGTTTAGTTTGCAGTAGATTTGCCTTGTATTATGTTAATAAATGCGATTAGGAAATTAATCCATAAGGATTAGAGCACAGGATTAACTAAAAAAATTCTATTCTTTTTGTTTTTTCATCTCTACAAAGTAATCACAAGCCTCTCCATTTGACCCTTGGTGTATATATGCAGTCCCCTTAATTATCTTTAAATTTCTCATCCAATTTCTTCTTGGTTCCTATAGAACTAGCACCTCAGGGAGTGGTTATTCCATGGAAGGCAAGGTCTTTATGCTTTTCTCGGTAGCTTCTTGTCACCAGCTAGTAAATTGGTATGGTCCAGAGTATGTCCAGCCACCTACTGAATATGAATTAGAATGGATAGTAGGAATATTTGGGGAAGGCCTTATGGAATTTGTAAGAAGAGAGGCTGAGAATGGAATCAGAACTGCAACTGTATGTGTATATTGGAGTTCAATATGTGTTTTTTTGTGGCTATGGTTTTATATACTCTGTGTGTCTATCATTTCATTTATGTTTTTGGTGCGGGCTGGTCTGGAACTCCCAGTGTGTGGTGAACCTCACTGCTAGTGCTGGCAATATGGTGCTGCTGCAATGCCCTGGACTATGAGGCTGGCATATTTCTTTTCTGCCTTTGAGCTCTGTTCTGAATCCCTGGAGGGCATGATGAGCTTGGCTGCTGGAAGTTTTAGATGGTCTTTATGCTTAAGAACTGCTGAGTTACAACTAACTGACCTGCAGCTGCTCACTTCAGCTCCTTGTTTACTCTTTCCTCTTTGGAGCCTGGTGCTGTGAGGAAACATGGCATCAGCACGGTGCTTGCCACTGCAAAGTAGACCAGTTTCTTTTCTGGTCTCTGGTTGTTCTTCTAGTCTTCTTTTTCCCTGTCCCTTGTATTTATAGTTTTTATTTCTCTACTAATATTGTTTTATGGCTATGTAAAATGCTGATTTTGTGCCAATAGAGATCGAGTGTTAGCAGGATTTGTTAATGTTGCTTTTCTAGGTTGCCATCTTCTTGGAGGTCTGTTGCTAGTATTCTTGATGATTACCATTCTAAGGGAATCTCAGTGTAGTTTTGATTTGCATCTCCCCAAGTAATAATGACACTGAACACTTTTTTTTCATATGTTTAGTGGCCATTTGTATTTCTTCTTTGGAAAAGTGTCTATTCAGATCTCCTACCCATTTTAAACTGGATGTTTGTTGTTTGTTTTTTTGTATTGAGTCTTCTTAAGCTCCTTTTATTATCATAGAAGTAGAAAAAACAATGCTGAAATCATTTGGAAAAACAAAATAGTCAAGAATAGTCAATGCAGTTCTCATGCAAGAAAGCCATGCTGGAGGCATCACAATACCTGACTTTGAACTATAGTATAAAGCTATAATTAAAAACAGCATGGAATTGGCACAGAACAGGCACAAGATCAACAAGAGAAAAGAAGTTACAGAAACAAACTCTCACATTTATAACAACTTCATTGTCAACAAAAAGGCTAAAAACTGATGGTAAAGAAATGAAAGACTTTTTTTTTAGATGGTGCCTAGAGAACTCATTAGTTACATATAGAAAAATAGAATAATATACTTTGAACAAAGGTCAACAGAGATGGAGTAAAGAACTAGAAGTTAGACCAGAGATGTTACAATCACTAAAAGTTACTCAGGACAAACTCTCCAACACATAAGCATAGGTAGAGACTTCTGTAAAAATTTCTCAAAGCCCAAGAAAGAAATATAAAAATCAATAAATGGATTATGCTATGTTGAAATCTTCTGTGTACTAAAGGAAACAATCAAAAACCTAAATGGGAGGGAGTAGAAAATGGCGACTGTGGAATGCATCATATCTCAGTAGCTGAAACAAATAAAGTTCAACTATGGAGAAGGTAGTGAATTGACAGACAAAATAATAAAGCTCATGACCAAATCAGAACCAGGAACCACGGCAAAAAAAAAAAAAAAGAAAATTACAGTACTCTAAACTGTGAGATCCACTGCAAAAGCTTGAGCACATACCTGGCCTGCTGACAAGCAACCCAGCTGCCAGTGCCATCATGAGCCATGGGCCACTGGCCCAAACTGCAAGTCCCAAGTCTGGCCGACAGAGCAACCCCAGAAATCCAGAAAAACAATCCAAGAACTTGAAAGTAGCCACAGAGCTCCAGAGTAACTGGCATCATGCTTCAGGAATACAGAAAAAGGTCCAAGAGTTTGTGCACTCACCAGAGGTGGCACCTGCAGCAGCACTGTGAACATTCCAGAGACCCTGCAGCCTACCAGGTAATTGTTTGCATGACTCATACACAGTTGTAGACCACCCAGAGAAGCCACAGGACCCTGCAGGCTAGTCCAGTTAGAACCACTAGAGACCCAGAAAAGGTGCTTATAGCATGGTACCTGCACAGGGGCACAGCAGGCTTCTCCAAGTCTACACTGAATGCTCCATGATGGTGCAGGTAGGAAAGCACAGGCACAGAGCAGAGGGCCAGAGGCCTTAGGGCATGCATGGAGCACAGGGTAGAAAAATGACTTACACAATAAGGAACTCATTAACAGTGACACCTGACATCTGGACACCAAACTCAAAGCTGTCAGAGGCAAGAGAGAGGGGCGCAAACACTCAGAGAGTAGGTTCAAATCCTGACAATAGAATACAGAGCAAATATGAGACATTGGAATATACTCTAGAATATACCACAGTGAACAGACATACAGATATTATATGGCCCAGCTCTATATTTCTAAATTTGTAGGACTTTTTTTATTTTCTTTTGTTTGTTTTGTTTTTCTCTCACACTGTCACTAGTCCTTTTTATTTTATTTTATTTTTGTCCTTTATATTTTTTTCTTTCTTACTCCTTTTATTTTCTTTTGGTCTTTTTTTCTCTTTGATATATAATTATTAGTTTTTGTAATGTTTTTTTCTTTCTTTATTCATGTTTTTCTCCCTTCTCCATTCCTTTTATAAACTTTTTTACTCTAGCCAATCTATGATCCTCTTCCAAAACTTTTCTCTCCCCCCTTACTATATCTCCTTGTTTTATATTCAAGGTATTTCATATCTCTATACTTAAATATTCTACTAACTACAAGAGTCCTGCTATCTAACCTTCTCTTATTTTCAACTAGATACTACCTTATTATACTTAAATTTTTACCCAACCTAATCATATCCTCTACTTTTCCTGACTCCTTTACCCACCACCCCAGCTTTCCCCCCACTACCCAACACTCACCATGAAAAAAACAGGTGTCTGCTTACATGCAGACACATCTAAATTTCTACTAATAAGATTGGATTAGACATAACACTAAAAACAAACAAACAAAAATAACCCTCCAAGAACCCCAAGATGCCAAGACATCAGAAGAACAAGCCTGTGAAACTTGAATACATAAGAACTATGAACAGTGAAGAAATAACAGAAATCACAAATACTAAACTACAAGAAATAAAAGAAGAAAAATTCTGAATAGTGATCTTCATTATAATGAAAGGACTCAAAACAAGTGTGCAGGAAATGAGAGAGGAAGTTTAGACATGAAGAAAGAATAAGAAAGAGGTCTAGAATAAAATAAAAGAGTCAATAAATGAAATGAAGACAGCAATAGAAAGAAATTCTGGAAGATTAGATAAAATGGAAAACAGAATATGATTATTAGACCAGGCATGGTGGCATATGCTTGTAACCCCTGAACTTTGGAGGCAGAGACAGGAGGATTGCACAGGTTCGAAGCCAGCCTCTGTGGCTTAAGAGACCCTGTTTCCAAATAAAAATATAAAAAATAGGTGCCTGGGAGTGCAGCCTGGAGGTGGAAGGGTTTCCAGGTACCACTAAATAAATAAATAAATAAATAAATAAATAAATAAATAAATAAATAAATAAATAAATAAGATATGACTGTTAGAAGACAGTTCATTCAAAAGTCAAAGCACAGTCAATAGCATACAGAAGTTATGATAAGTCAATAGCATACAGAAGTTATGATAGCAACAAAACCTAAACATCCAACAACTATGGGATAATATGAAACATCCTAACTTATAGATAAAAAGTATTGAAGAAGGGATAGAGGTACAGACCATGGGTATTCATAATCTCTTCAGAGAAATAATTTCAGAGAATTATAGAATCGTATGTATGTATGTATGTATGTATGTATGTATGTATGTATGTATGTATGTATGTATGTTGGTGAGTAGATCTATATTGGTTATTTTGATTATCACATGGAATGGGGAAGTCTTTATTTGATCTTATCTTAACAGTGTTCTGTAGGTCACCTGAACCAACATAAAAGCCACAGAAAGAATCTTAAAAGCAGTTAGAACAAAGGAATGGATGGCATATAGGGGCAAAAACAGTAAAACTCACACCAGACTATACAACCCAAGTAATGAATGCCAGGAGAGACTGGTATTATGTGATCCAGACCCTGGAAGAAAACAGCTTCCAGGGTCTGGATCTGCTATATTTCAGGAAAGTTATTATTCAAAATTAATGGAGAAACAAAAGTGTTTTAAGGTAAGCAGAATCCAAAAAAATTATGAATACAAAGCCAACACTAGAAAAAATACTTTGGACTTCCGGGAAGATGGCGACCGAGAAAAGTGGGGCTTAAGAGCCCCGCTAACAACAAATCTCCATTACCACAAAATCAGCGCCTTTCATAGCCAGAAAACACCATCACCAGTGAAACAAAATATCACCAGGCTCCAGAGAGAAAGCGGACTGAGAACAGAGCCACAGAGGAGATACACTGGCCTCGCGCCCGAGGACGCGGCAGACGCGGCAGCAGCGCCATACTGCCGGGGGCACCGGCGAATTCACGGGACGGCTACAGCAAGCCAAGGTGAGCCACTGCAGAAGAGCTAGGCGGGATTTCTCCGCGCAGAGAGCATCTAAAGCTCCCAGTGGCCGAGCTCAGCACACGCTGCAGGGATTCAGAGTAGAAATCAAAATCAAGAAGAAAAACGCCAGCCCCATAGCCGAGGGCGTAGCAGTGGCGCCATATTGCCACCGGCGGCAGCAGCAGCGAATTCAGCGAGGCCAGTACAGCTACATCTGCATACTCAAGAACAGTGAGTCAAATTGCGGGCCACAGAGGAGAAATCCCAGTACTGTGCTCCCTGGGACTTGACCCAGTGGGGGAGGGGCGGTGGCAGAGATATCACACCATAGGAGAACATGCAACCTGGCACCCCCCACAGTCTAAAGCAGCCTCTATCGACTCTCTGGGTCGGAGACTCTGTGATAAAATCCAGAAAAGGAGTAGTGGGGTCTGAGATACTACTGACTAGAGATCCAGAACACCTTAAGGGAAGTCATAGTGACCCAAGGGAAGAACCCAGAGAAGGCACAAACATCGGAAATCATGGGAAAGAGGAATAATACTGGAGCAATGAATGCCCACAACCCCACAACATCAGAACCCAATAAAACTGAAAATCAGAGATTTCTAGAAGATCAAATCAGGAAAATAACTGTAGAAATAATAGAGGTGCTTCGAAAAGAACTCAGAGAGAGCCAAAAAGAGATAAAGGATGCAATCAATGAAGTAAAGGCCTCAATTCAAAGCACAAACAACCGATTGGAACACATGGAGAACAGAATCTCGCTCTTAGAAGATGATAATTCCAAAAATGAACTCATAGTTTCTAATCTAGAAAAAAATATCCGACAGCAGGAATCTGATATTGAAGAAATATGGGTCCATTTTAAGAGAGCTAACCTAAGAATAATTGGAATAGAGGAGGGAAAAGAAAGTGAAACCAAAGGGATCAACAATCTCTTCAAAGAAGTAATAGCAGAAAATTTTCCAAACATAGAGCAAGAGGTTGATACAAAGGTCCAGGAAACTTATAGAACTCCCTTTAGACAGGATCGTAGAAGAGGATCCCCACGCCACATAATTGTCAAAATGACCAATGTGGAAGCCAAGCAGAGAATCTTAAAGGCAACAAAAACAAAGGGCCAAGTGACATTCAGAGGCAAACCAATTAGAATCACTCCAGACTTCCCAAACCAAGTCATGAGAGCCAGAAGGGCTTGGAGTAACATATTCCAAACTCTGAAAGAAAACAACTTCCAGCCAAAAATTTCCTACCCAGCAAAACTTTCTATCAAATTAGATGGAAAAATAAGAAGCTTCCATGACAAACAGAAACGGAAGGAATTTATGTCTTCAAAACCAGCACTAGAGAAAATACTCAAAGAGATTAACTACAAAGAAGAAATAGGTAACACACACCAGAACCAGAGAAACAATATTTTCCATCCAACAGACAACTAAGATTAGTTATCTGTGGAGATTCATTATTTATGTTAGTCTTATACCTATCTCTAAATTGTATTGTTTGCTTTATTGTGAACTTTTAGGATTTCTAGTTGGAATATTAATATACCTTCAGATATAGCATTTGGAAATATTTTATCCCATTCTATTAGTAACTTTTAACTCTGTTTACATTGTCTTTGGATATACAATATTTTTTTTATTTTTTAGGGAGTTTGTATACTCTTCTGTTGCCTGTGCCATTGAAATCATAACCAAGAAATCACTGCCAATTTCAATGTCGTGAGATTTTATGACCCAGATTTTCTTCTAAAAGTTTATAGTCTTAAGATTTATATTTAGGTCTTTTATCTATTTTGAGTTAATACTTGTATATGGGATTAGGTGAGGGTCCAATTTTATTCTTTTCCATGTAATTATTATTTTTCAACAATATTTAGTTAAAAGATTATTATTTCCACCACCAAATGTTCGTGGAAACCTTGTCAAAAATAACTTGACAATATAGGGAAGAATTTAGCTCTAGGCTTGTATTTAACTACATTGGTTTATATATCTGCCTTTAGAACAGTACTACACTGTTTCAATTATTGTAGCTTTATATGGTTTGAAATCAGAAAATATATATCTTCTAGCTTTGTTCTTTTTCAAGATCGTTTTGGGTACCTAGAGTCCATATTCCATATTAGGATAGATTTTTTTCTGAAAAATAAATATATAAATATATGATAGTTTCACCTAAAAATAGAAAAAAATATTCTCTGGTAAGAAAGAAAGCAAAAAGAAATATTGAAATATTATCTTTAAGTCATCAAAAGCTTGGTATCAGACAAATGAAACTGTTATGTGAGATTATCATTTTTAATTTTAGATAAATTGCCATAATACTAGATGTCAACTACTAAGCCAAGCATGGGAGGGAGGGATAGGGAGAGAATGGGGTGGGGATTGGGTAGGGGCTGACTGGGAAAAGTGTGCATGTATGTCTACAAAAGTATGTATCCTACTATGATGTATGAATACAGTGCACCAATAAAATAAAAATAAATAAATAAATAAAGAAAAAAGAAAAAATACTTAACAAAAAAAACCATAAAGGAAAAGAGAAACAATTTTAAGAACCAGAGAAGACATGAGTTTGATCATCTAAGTAAAGAAGAAATAATAGGATACCAAACAGAAGATAGATCACAAAATGACAAGAAACAAAAATCATATTTCAATAATAACTCTGAATATCAAAGGACTTAACTAACCAATCAAAAAACATAGACTGGCAATGTGGATTAAAAAACATAATCTATAAGCCAGGTGTAGTGGCGGATGCTTGTAACCCCACACTTGGGAAGCAGAGACAGGAGGATCACACTAGTTTGGAGCCAGCCTTGCTGGCTTAAGAGACCCTGTTTACACATAAAAAGTAAAAGAAATAGGTCTGGGAGTGTAGCCCATGGGAGTGGTAAAAGGGCTTCCAGGAACCCCAGTACCACCAACCAACCAACCAACAAACAAACAAAAACAAACAAAAGAAAACCTCTCTATATGCTATTTTCAAGAAACTCACCTTAGGCCAAAGACATTCACAGACTGAAAGTAAAAGAATGAAAAAAGATATATCTTGATAATGGAGACCAAACCTGGGTGGGGGCAGGCAGCAATGACATTTGTTGATATCCAACACAATAGACTTTAAGCTAAAACACATCAGTAGAGACAAAGCTGGGCACTTCCTTTTATTAATAGGAACAATCAACCAAGAAGATATAATGACAGTAAATGTTTATGCCTTAAATGTGGGTGCACCCACATTTGTAAAACAAATCCTCTAGGACATCATATCTCAAATAGACCCAAAGACAATAATATTGGGGGACTTCAACCTCCCAAACTACTAATTTGATCTTCAAGGCAAAAGATGAGTAAAGACTCTTCAGAACTAAATAAAACAATAAACAAAATGGACCTAATAGACATATACAGAATATTTCAACCAGAAACACAGAATACACATTCTTTTTAGCAGCCCATAAAACCTTCTCCAAAAGAGATCACATCCTGGGCAAAGAAGCAAGCATCAGCAAATCCAAAAGATGCAATATAATTCCCTGCATCTTTTCAAATCATAATAGAATTAAAGTAGAAATCAACAAAAGGAAAACCAAAAGAAACTATTTAAATACATGTAGATTGAATGATACACTATTGAATGATGAGTGGGTAAGATCAGAAGTAAGGGGAGAAATAAATTCCTGGAATTAAATGAAAATAGAGACACAACCTATGAAAATTTATGAGACACTTTGAAGGTAGTGTTAAGAGGAAAGTTTATAGCACTGAGTTCCCACATGAGAAGAACAGAGAGTAACCAAGTAAACAACCTAATGACACATCTCAAGGACCTAGAAAGACTGCAACAGTATAATCTCAAAGCCAGCAAAAGGCAGGAAATTATTAAAATCAGAGCAGAAATAAGTGAAATAAGGATAAAAAAATTCAAGAATCAACAAAACAAAAAGCTGGTTCTTTGAAAAGATTAAGATCGACAAACTTCTGACCAACCTAACCAAAAGAAACAGAGAATCAACTCAAATTGTTAAAATCAGCAATGAAAATTCAGACATCACCACAGAGACTGTGGGGAAATTAAAATAATTATCAGAAACTATTTTGAAAATTTGTATTCCAATAGCCTGGAAAACATGGAAGAAATTGATAGATTTTTAAGACATATAACCTACCTAAATTGAAAGAAGAGGACATAGCAAGCCTAAACCAACTCGTAGCAAGAAATATAAATAGCAATAAAAATTCTGCCATCCTAGCAAAGTCCAGGCCTTGACAGTTTTCCAGCTGAATTCTACAAAATGTTCAGTGAAGAACTGATCCCAATATTTCACAACTTGTTCCAGGAAATTGAAAGAGATGGAATTCTCCCAAATTACTTTCTTGAGGCCAATATCACATTAATTCCCAAACAAAATAAAGATACTTCAAGAAAAGAAAATTACATACTAATCTCCATGATGAACGTAGATGTAATAATTCTAAACAGAATACTAGCTAGACTCACTCAAAACCATGTCAAATGAATTATATACCAAGACCAAGTTGATTTTATTCCAGAAAAGCAAGGCTGATTCACCATATGCAAAGCTATACACATTATTCACACATAAATAGAACTGAGAACAAAAAATGATCATATCAATAGATGATGAAAAAGCATATGACAATATCCAACCATTCATGTAAAAACTGCAGAAAACTGGAATAGAAGAAATATATTTCAACATCATTAAGGCAATATACAATTAACTCAAAGCCAATATTATATTGAATGGGGAAGAAGTGCAAGAATTTTCTCTAAAATCAGAAACAAGACAAGGATGCCCACTATCACCATTCCTTTTCAATATATTTGTCAAGACTCTTGCCACAGAAGTAAGACAAGAGAAAGAATCAAAGAATTCAAATAGAAAGAGAGGATTTGAAACTATCCTTATTTGCAGATGACATGATCTTTTATCTAGAAGACCCAAAGAACTGAACAAAAAGACTAATGGAGCTGATTAACCAATTCAGCAAAGTTGTAGAATAAAAAATCAATTGGAAGAAATCAGTTATTTTTCTATATGCCACCAATGAATCCACAATACAAGAAATAAGGAAAACAATTCCACTCATTTAACCTTAAAACCAATAAAATACCAAGGAATATATCTAAAAAAAGATTTAAAAGACATCTATAATTAAAATTATAAAATATTAAAGAAATTGAAGAAGATCTTGGAAGATGGAAAGAGTTTCCTTGTTCATTGATAGGCAGAATATCATCAAAATGGTCATTCTGCCAAAAGTGATCTACAGATTCAATGCAATTCCTATAAAAATACCAATGATATTCTTTATAGACCTAGAAAAATCAATCATGAATTTTATATGGAGAAAGAAGAGACCCAGAATAGTCAAAGCAATCTTCAGTAATAAGAACCATGCAGGAGGCATTACAATCCCTGACTTCAAATTATACTAGAGCAATAGTAGTCAAAATAGCATAGTATTCACACAACAGGCATACTGACCAGTGGAACAGAATAGAAGATACAGAAACAAACCCACATACCTATACTCAATTGAACTTTGACAAAGTGGCCAAACTCATATGCTGAAAAAAGGACAGACTTTTCAACAAATGGCCTTGGGAGAACTGGCTTTCCATTTGTAGGAAGATGGAACTAAATTCTTACCTCTCACCATGCACACACACATAAAAACTCAAGATGGATCAAAGACTTAGAAATTAGACCAGAGACTGTGAAGTTATTAGAGGAGGGCATATGCTCCACATTGCAACATATAGGAACAGGCAGTAATTTCCTCAACAAAACCTCAAAAGTGCAGGAAATTAAAACAAGTGGGATGGCATCAAACTAAAAAGTTTCTGCTCATCAAAGGAAACCATCAAGAACCTAAAGTGAAAGCCTACAGAATGGGAGAGAGGCATCACTCTGATAGAGAACCAATATACAGAATAAACAAGCACTCAAAAGTCTCTACACTAGCCAGGTGTGGCGGTGCACACTTGTAATCCCAACATTCGGGAGGCTGAGAGTGGAGGATCATAGTTCATAGACAGCCTCAGTTACTTAGTGAGGCCCTTTGCAACTTGGTGAGTTTCAAATTAAAGAATAAAAAATAGGGCAAGGGGTGTAACTCAGAAGTCAAAAGCCCCTGGGTTCCATCCCCAGACCCACACAAAAAAAGTCTCTAGCAAAACAAATAAGCAAATCAAGAAATGGGCAACTGAACTGAATAGATACCTCACAAAAGAAGAGATACAAATGGCCAATAGATTCATGAAAAGATATTTGAAATTATTAGGCATTAGGGAGATGCAAATCAAAACTATGCTGAGCCCCAATCATTTATGCCATTTTCAATATAATCCACATAAATATTAAAATTAAAATAAAAAATAAACTGACCCTTAAAAAGAGATTTGAATCCAAGTTGTTCAAAGATATAGGCCTGTACAAGTAGGAAATGGTTCTCCTTGTCATCTTTTGATAAGGTTTGGCTTGAAGTCAGTTTTCTTAGATACTCCTTCTTTATATTAGATACTCCTTCTTCTTTTTGGTTTGCATTGGCATAGACTATATCTTCCTAGCCTTTTATCTTCAGATTCTGTATATCACTGTCTCTAAGATTAGATTTTTGCAAGCAGCTTTAGTTGACATGTCAATTTTTATTTTGGTGGTATGGGGATGGAACCCAAAGGCATTGAACCTCTGAAATACACCCCATTTTTTTTAGTCTTTTTTTATTTTTGAAACAGGGTCACACTTTTTTGCGAAGGGCCTTGCTAGTAGCTGGGACTGTTCATGAAGTATGATCCTCCAGTTTCAGCCTCAAGAATTCTGGGATTACAAGACTGCACCACCATGCCTGATTTGTCAATCTTAATCCATTTTGCCAGTCTATGTTTTTAATTGAGACTACTTACAGTCAGTTTACTATAGAGATGTATTTGTTGTTTTCTAACATTTTGAATTTTTTTCTATGTGCCTTAAAGTTTATTTGGGGGCCACTTCTGGGAAGATGGTGACCAAGAAAAGTAGGGCTTAAGAGCCCCGCTAACAACCAATCTCCATTACCACAAAATCAGTGCCTTTCATAGCCAGAAAACACCATCACCAGAGAAACAAAAAAATCACCAGGCTCCAGAGAGAAAGCGGACTGAGAACAGAGCTCAGAGCCACAGAGGAGATACACAGGCCTCACGCCCGAGGATGCGGCAGCAGCGCCATACTGCCGGCGGCAGCGGCGAATTCACCGGACGGCTACAGCAAGCTGAGGTGAGCCGCTGCGGAACAGCCAGGCGGGATCTTTTGGTGCAGGAAGCATCTAAAGCTCCCAGTGGCTGAGCTCAGCACATGCTGCAGGGACTTAGAATGGAACTCAAAACCAGAGAAGAAAAAATACGCCAGCCTCACGGCTGAGGGCATGGAAACGGCGCCATATTGCCACCGGCGGCAGCAGCAGTGAATTCACCAAGTCCAGTACAGCTACATCTGCGTACTCAAGAACAGTGAGTCAAATTGCGGGCCACAGAGGAGAAATCCCAGGGACTTGACCCAGTGGGGGAGTGGCAGTGGCAGAGATATCACACCATAGAAGAATGTGCAACCTGGCACACCCCATAGTTTAAAGCAGCCTCTATCGACTCCCTGGGTCGGAGAATCTGTGATACAACCCAGTAAAGGAGTAGTGGGGTCTGAGATACTACAGACTTGAGATCCAGAGCACCTTAAGTGAAGCCGTAGAGACCCAGGGAAGAACCCAGAGAAGGCACAAACCTCCGAAATCATGGAAATGAGGAATAACACTGGAGCAATGAATGCCTACAACCCCACAACATCAGAACCCGATAAAACAGAAAATCAGAGATTTCTAGAAGATCAAATCAGGAAAATAACTGTAGAAATAATAGAGGTGCTTCGAAAAGAACTCAGAGAGAGCCCAAAAGAGATATAGGATGCAATTAATGAAGTAAAGGCCTCAATTCAAAGCACAAACAACCGATTAGACCACATGGAGAACAGAATCTCGCTCTTAGAAGATGATCATTCCAAAAATGAACACATAGTTTCTAATCTAGAAAAAAATATCCAACAGCAGAAATCTGATATTGAAGAAATATGGGCCCATTTTAAGAGAGCTAACCTAAGAATAATTGGAATAGAGGAGGGAAAAGAAAGTGAAACCAAAGGGATCAACAATCTCTTCAAGGAAGTAATAGCAGAAAATTTTCCAGACATAGAGCAAGAGGTCGATACGCAGGTCCAGGAAACTTATAGAACTCCCTTTAGACAGGATCGGAGAAGAGGATCCCCATGCCACATCATTGTCAAAATGACCAATGTGGAAGCCAAGCAGAGAATCTTAAAGGCAACAAAAACAAACGGCCAAGTGACATTCAGAGGCAAACCAATTAGAATCACTCCAGACTTCCCAAACCAAGTCATGAGAGCCAGAAGGGCTTGGAGTAACATATTCCAAACTCTGAAAGAAAACAACTTCCAGCCAAAAATTTCCTACCCAGCAAAACTTTCTATCAAATTAGATGGAAAAATAAGAAGCTTCCATGACAAACAGAAACGGAAGGAATTTATGTCTTCAAAACCAGCACTAGAGAAAATACTCAAAGAGATTAACTACAAAGAAGAAATAGGTAACACACACCAGAACCAGAGAAACTAGATTCTCCATCCAACAGACATATAGGGAAGAATTTAGCTCTAGGCTTGTATTTAACTCCAATGGTTTATATATCTGCCTTTAGAACAGTACTACACTATTTCAATTATTGTAACTATAGATGGTTTGAAATCAGAAAATAAATATCTTCTAGCTTTGTTCTTTTTCAAGATCGTTTTGGGTATCTAGAATCCATATTCCATATTAGGATAGATTTTTTTCTGAAAAATAAATATATAAATATATGATAGTTTCACCTAAAAAAATAGAAAAAAATATTCTCTGGTAAGAAAGAATGTAAAAAGAAATATTGAAATGTTATCTTTAAGTCATCGAAAGCTTGGTATCAGACAAATGAAACTGTTATGTGAGATTATCATTTTTAATTTTGGATAAGTTGCTATAATACTAGATGTCAACCACTAAGCCAAGCATGGGAAGGAGGGATGGGGAGAGAATGGGGTGGGGATTGGGTGGGGGCTGACTGGGTGATGTGTGCATGTATGTCTACAAACGTTTGTATCCCACTATGATGTATGAATACAGTGCACCAATAAAAAAAAAATGTAAAAAAAAGTTTATTTGGTTATTTTCTTAATAGAGATAGTCCCTTCTCTGTGGTTGAATGTGTGTATGTGTGTGTGTGTGTGTGTGTGTGTGTGTGTGTGTGTGTGAATTAAGTGTCCTTTGTATCATTGGCTTAGAGTTTGTGTATTCCTTTAGATTTTGTTTATTGTGAAAATGTTTTGTTCCCAGTCTAATTTGAAGGATAGCTTGGCTGATTATAATAGTTTTGGATCAAGATTGCTTTCTTTCCAGATTGCCAGATTTTGTTCCATGCTGCCAGAGCCAGCCAGCAAAAGTATGGGTTCTGAAGAGAGGAGTGAGGATGAAATAATATAACTCTTAAGTATAAGATTGTAGAGTGCGTGTGTGTCCTCCAGTCGCATAGAGACACGCCGAGATCCATAATAAGTTATGAGAGGCTTTATTCGTGGGGTATCAACCTCCAGCCCCCGCGTGGCCGCGGGGGCTGGTGGTGGGCGGGAGAATGCCTCCCTCCCTCTCCGGGTCCTCTCTGAACTCTGCTCCCCTTCTTCCGGGGTGGGAGGCCTGGTCCCCGGAATCGCAGGCTCCACCTCCTAGCTCTCGGCCCTGCCCCAACCTTACATTAAGAATTAAATTCCAAATATGATTTATTCTTAAGCATGGAAGGATCACCAGTCAACTCCCGGGTCGATATCTCTACTGGCCAATACTGGGGCTTTTTCTCTAGTGGTATTTATAGTTTTTTTGCTTTAGGTTACACTGGAAGGAAAATTCCAATGTTCGGGCAGGTCAAACAATACCCTGATGCAACACAAACCTAGTCTTAGCTCAGACAGAACAATATCATCATTAGCATTAGTAACCTTGAAGCTTTCAAGGCCCAAAACCTTGTTGACTCTGGGTGAGGTCAGTCAGAAGTATGTTTTTAGTAAAGATAAGGGGAAAACCTTAATGGCTCCCCACAGTTCCCCCTTTCTTATAATATACAAAAGAAGACTGTGCCTGTCTTAGGTTGTTTCCTTCAGGTTTCAAGGATTACCCGTCTTTGGATAGTACAGAGCTAAGCTGTATATCCTGTCTTAGGTTTCCTTGTCCTAAGGAAATCTTACCCGTCATTGACTACCAGCCTCTTAAATGGGGGTACTTTTCAAACATAGATTGTGCACTTCTGCTGAATAAAAATGTTCACGCCTTGTTCAAGGACCACACTTTGTCCTGAGTCTCTAATAAACAAGGTCATACTTGGGGTCAATGTAATTCACAAAGCCATATTGACAATATTATACAAAATAGGTATTTCAGTAAGACATTTCCTCCAATTAACACTAGGATTTCTACATGTTAAATCAGCTTAACAGGGTAAACAAGTTATTGGTGGGCTAACATTTTTGTCTTTTTTCCCTGTGTAACCAGGCCCCCACAATATAACACCTTTAATAGTACAATTACTATCAGTCTTTTTGTACTTGTCTCCAATACCACAGGCGTCAACTGCAGACATCCCATCTTTTTGACATTTTTAGAAAAACATAAGTGTACCAATTCTTTGTCCAAAATAATTAAAAGTTTCCACAATGAGTGTAAAGTTCAAAGCAAGAAGTGCCAGCAATCTTGAGTTGTCACTGAAGACAGTGATCTCCTGTTGTTCCCAAAACAGCTGGATGAAGTATGGGAGGATCTGGAATGTAAGTACATGTTTCATTCATCATTGGAGCTGGGAGCATCATCAGCATTAATCCGAGAGTCTTCCATTTTTACTTGATCCATATGTCGCACCAGCCACTCAGGTATCCACCGTGCATAATCTTCATCCTGTGAGAAAACACAAACATGCCCTCATCCCCATATTAGTACGGGGTCGGGACCTTTTCAAATTCCATTTTACTAGAGCAAAATTGTTTTTGGAGGATGGATGCCAATATCTCTCTGCTGCTGTGCGACCAGTTTTGTCAGCATTTAAGAAATTAAGAATAAAAAGAGCATGATTTAAAGAGTTCTGTGGTGAACAGGGATATAACTCCCCCTTTTTATTTATTTTCAAAAGTGTTGTTTTCAAAGAATTGTGGGCATGTTCTACAATGCCCTGTCCTTGAGGATTATAGGGTATACCTGTAATATGTTGAATATTATATGTATTGCAAAATCGTTTAAAAGTCATACTAATATATCCTGAACCATTATCAGTTTTAATGCAGGTAGGAAGTCCTGAGAAAGAAAAACATTTTAAGCAACGGGAAATCACATGTTTAGCAGCCTCCCCAGTTTGGGCTGTAGCCATAATAAAACCTGAAAAAGTATCAATAGACACATGAACATATTTTTGGTTACCAAAGGCAGAAATGTGCATAACATCCATTTGCCATAGATTATTTGGGACCAATCCCTGTGGATTTACACCTAAATGAGGAACAGGCAAATACTCTGGACATACAGGACATTGTTTAACAATTTGTTGTGCTGCTTCTCGAGTAATTTGAAACTGTTTGCGCAGACCAGCACTATTTTGATGATGTAAAGAATGTGATCACTGAGCTTGTTCCAATTGAGAGGGGCAGACAAATTTTGTAGCATCATCTGCAATTTGATTACCTTCTGCCAAAGGACCAGGTAGGGCAGAATGTGCTCTTATGTGCCCAATAAAACAAGGATGCTGGCGTGATAAGATATGAGTTTGAATCTGATGAAATAAATTACCTATCACTTTATTATGTGTATAAATATATGGTACTGTTTCCAATACTTGAAGGGCATCAGCTATATATAAACTATCAGTATATAAATTAAAAGGTATATCAGATAGATGTTGAAAAACAGCTGCTACTGCATGCAATTTGACAATTTGAGCAGACGTATAAGATGTCTGAATTGTAGTACTATGTTTATTAATTACATAGGATGCCTTACCATTTGATGAGCCATCAGTAAATACCAAGACCACTTGAGATATGGGAGTAGCATGAATTATCTTAGGAAATATAAGAGCATGTTTATTAACAAACTGTAATAATTTATCATGAGGTAAATGATTGTCAATTTCTCCAATAAAGGATGCAAAAGCAATAGCCCATGAATCAGCATTCTGAAAAAGCCATTGTACTTGCTGTTTAGTAAAAGGAACACTAATAAGTGAAGGCTCTTTACCAAAATATTTTATAGATTCTGATCTGACAGAACACACCAAACAGGCAACTAATTCCCAGTATGGCATTAAGACTCTGCTTGGAGTAGTGGATAAATGTATCCACATTAATGGTCCATCCTGCCACAAAACAGCAGTGGGTATATGTGCCGATGTCAATATATAAGCAGCCCACTCTTTAGTATAATCAATGTACTGTTTTCTTTGACATTCAATAGCCAATTCAACCTTTTTAAGAGCAGCACATCCTTCCTCTGTTAAGATCTGAGAGGAAGTTGGGTCTGAGTCATCTTTCAAGATATCAAATAAAGGTTTTAATTCTCCAGTAGTAATATTTAAAGATGGTCTTAGCCAATTAATATCTCCTAAAAGTTTTTGAAAATCATTTAAGGTTTTTAAATTATCTTGACGTAATTGAATTTTTTGTGGCTTAATAGTCTTGGGATAAAGAATGTTTCCCAAGTAAGTATACGGTGGTTCTCTTTGTACCGTTTCTGGAGCTATAATCAAACCATTATTTTGTAATGCAGTTTGTAAGGCAGCATAAGCTGATAACAAAATTCCTTCATCTGTATGTGCTAATAGAATGTCATCCATATAATGTATCATATATACCTGAATGGATTGTTTCTTTGAGGGTAGCCCTGCTGTGGTACAAATGTCTGAAGTGCCCCATAACATTGTTGCTGCTGGGCCTGGGGCGGGCCCCTCCTCCCATTTCACAACAGGAGCTGATTTCCTTGTGCATCAGTCCTTGATTTACATTCCTTAGCCCAATGCTTCCCTCTTTTACATCTAGGGCATAAGCCTGGCTCTCGTTTATTACTAGCATTTTGTCTCTGTGGACAATTTTTAATTAAATGACTATTTTGTCCACACCCATAGCATTTTGCCATATTATTCTTGGGTCCTGATTTTTTATGCTGTTGGAAAAGAATTTCTTGTACAGTTGTCCCTTGTAATGCTGCAGCCATAGCTAATCCCTGTGTATATGCTGGTCCTATATCAGAACATAACCAAATATAATCAGACAGGTCTCCTTTCTTTCTAAAAGAACATAAGGCTGCTTGACAAATAGCATTAGCATTCTCAAAGGCTAACTGCTTTACGAGCAACAACCCTGCTTCACTGTCGCCTATCAATCAACTAGCAGTTTGTAACAACCTGGCTACAAAATCCTGATATGGCTCATCTGGTCCTTGTCTTATTTTGAAAGGTCTTCTGTTTGTTTATCTGAAGAAGGCAACTTGTTCCATGCTCGACGTGCAGCAGCATTGGTCTGAGCATAAGAAGCTAGACTAAAATCCAATTGCTGAGTGGTCTCCCTAAACTGTCCTTCTCCTGCTAAATATCAAAATTTATGGGTATTCCCTGAGCTACGTTCAAATCTGCTGTGGATTGACATTGTTATGCAAATTCAGACTTTCATAATAAAAAATCACCCCCTGATAAACAGGCTTGGGCTATCTGTTTCCAATCAGAAGGACACAAAGCCTCCATGGAGAGAGATTCTAACCTGGCTTGAGTAAAAGGTCCTGTTGGCCCATATTGAGCACAAGCCATTTTTAATTATTTTAATTGTTTAAAAGGGAAGGGTCTCTGTCCTCTAATAACTCCTCCTTGAACATCAGGGTCTTCAGTGACTGGGAAAACTCTAAACCCTCTACTATCTTCTCCGTTTTTTGCAGCCCAATTTTTAGCCACTTGAAGCAGTGATATTAAAGATAAAGGTCTGGGTTTTTCAATAATTTGTTTAGCAAATGGTACATTAAAAAGTAAAGGCAAAGCGCCTTTGTGTTTTATCTTAGTTCTCCTAACACCAAGCATAATTCTTAACATATATACAAAAAACAAAAAACTAATCTTTTGACCCATTGTATATTACAACTCACACGTTAGGCGCCTTCATTTTCTATCTTAGTTTCTCTCTTCATTTTCTGTCTTAGTTTTTCTAGCACAAAGCATCTCTTTTAACATATGTACAAAAAGCAAAAGACTAATTCCTTTGATCCACTGTATATTACAACTTCCATGTTACTCACCGCCACCATGAGTCTTTGAGCGCGCTCTCTTTCTATTCAGCGGTGACCTTCACTGGGTCCTCAGTTTCAGAATCTCCCCCATACAGGCCACCACCTGCCGGAACCAGCCGGCAAAAGTACAGGTTCCGAAGAGAGGAGTGAGGATGAAGTAATATAACTCTTAAGAATTAAATTCCAAATATTATATATTCCTAAACATGGAAGGATCGCCAGTACACTCCCGGGTCGATATCTACTGGCTGACACTGGGGCTTATTCTCTAGTGGTATTTATAGTTTTTTTGCTTTAGGTTACACTGGAAGGAAAATTCCAGTGTCCGGGCAGGTCAAACAATACCCTGATGCAACACAAACCTAGTCTTAGCTCAGACAGAACAATATCATCATTAGCATTAGTAACCTTGAAGCTTTCAAGGCCCCAAACCTTGTTGACTCTGGGCGAGGTCAGTCAGAAGTATGTTTTTAGTAAAGATAAGGGGAAAACCTTAATGGCTCCCCACACCATGCTTCCTGGGTTTTAGAATCTGGGTGAAGAAGGGTGGTGTAATCCATATGGGTTTGCCTCTAAATGTCACCTGATCTTTAACTCTTGCTGATTTTAGGATTCTCTTTTTAGCTTCAATATTCGTGATTTTAATTAAGATATTATGTGCAGAGGGTCTTCTTCAATCTTGTTTAAATGAGGTTCTGGATGTTTTCTTACTTGAATGTCCATGTTGTCTTTCAGGTTTAGAAAACTCTGAGATTATTTATTTGAAGATATATTTTAATTCCTTGGTTTGTTTCTAGAGTCATTTCTAAGTTTCAGTTAATCTGAGATTAGGGCACTTTATAGTGTCCCAAATAAATTCAGTGTTCTGGCCATGACCTATTTTTTATTCTATTAACTTTTAGTTCAAGATCGAGTATACTGTCTTCTAAGTTGACACTCTGGATTTCATAGTGACAATTTTTTTAGTTGGTATATTGTATCCTTCACATTATTAAAATTTTGTGTGTATTTTTTCAGAGATGCTAGCATTTTATTGACATATTCCTTGATGTCCTTATTGACCTCTCTGAGTTCTTTCACCAGATTTTCCTTTAGATTTTTTATCAAAGAGATGAAAAAATTTCTGAGTTCATCCTCTGGAATTCTCTGTTCCCATTCTGTTGTAGCTTCTGTCATGATGGAATTACTTATGTGTACTGATAGTTCCTTGTTTCTTTTTCTCATGTCTCCTAAGTTATCTTATAATTCTTTTGTGTTATAATTCTTTTTGTC